>NW_025781009.1:0-71533 GCF_021130785.1 Homalodisca vitripennis | reverse complement strand
AAGATTTAATTTTTCAAATCATTATCTAGTGCTGAATGTTTTTATAAATAAATCATTAAGATAATGTTTAATTATATTCACGTAACTTATATGTGCTAAAGGTCTTTTATTAAGGCAGCAGAGAACTTAAAAAAGTGGACATGTCCTGCAAAGTTCCCTAGTTTATATACTTGTTATAATTTAAAAAATGCTGAATCCCGAGTCCAATAAAATAACAGAAACATTTTGACAAAACATTTCCAACACTGAGCGTTTAAAAATATATATTTTATTATAACCAATATGGGCTTATCTACCTTAAATATAATTTGAAGGAAAACTTTAATTAGTACAGAGAGCTTTGTAGAATTTATTACTAGTAAATACATATATAAAACAAATTTCAAAGACTTTACAAAAGTAAATTAAATTAAAATATACCTCTTTAGTCCAGTCTGCACGATGTATCGTTTCGTATTGAAAAACTGCCTAATGTATAAAAAATAGGTAAAAAAATGAATTTATTTTCAATCAATAAAAAACAAAATTATCAAAAATCAAAATACTGTATACATTTTCATCAAATTCAACTTAGAGCTGCCTGAATAGTTAAACACGTATTTAATAACTGTAATTTTGAAATTATAATTTCACTGGTAACAGCACTCTTTGTTAAGACACTCTAAGGTTTTGAAGTGTTCTCTTTCATACCCTAAAGGTAACTCGATAGAGAAAAAGAGAACTCAATTTACATTAGCGAGAAATGGAGCCAGGCTCAACAAAAGCCAAGATGAGGTGAGCCTTTCCTTGTAATTTTCTTGTAAGTAATATTCGTATAACTGCTATTCGAAACATAAATTATTTGATTTAACTTTGATGCTGTTTAATGTATATTCTTTTATTTAAAGACAACATTGTGCAACTTAAATAAATATTTATATAACTACACACCTTCTATTTATATCATACCTATGGTCAATATAACTAAGTGAGCGAATTAGTTCGTATATCTCTTAGTTAATTTGTCACTGCAATATTCTAGGAGTGGAGAGAAAACTTAAGTTTTATATATACACAATCCGGTTTTTCTAGAAATCGATAAAGGAATTTTCACTAGGAAGAAATCGATTTTCAGGCACGCTAGTTTAGGTTGGTTTGAAATAAGGAGACATTAAAGAAGCTAAAAATACAAAACTATATTTTTTTACTTTTGAATATTATAAAACCAACAATTTAGTACATAAAATATAGTTATATTACCATCAGATAGCTAAAAAAGATATAAAAGTCACCTCTTTAAGAGGCTGAATATGATAAGCCTGGTCTAATTTAATACTAACTCACGTCTGACAGTTTATTTTAAGTGTTGCAATCCAAAAAATATATGATCTATGATATTTAGATATGATATATATGAAAGTGTTAGTTATCAGTTTATATTTTAAACCCTTTTAATACCCTACCATTTTGAGTACCACCAATACTACCATGGCACTTTTTAATATAACTGTTGATTGTAGCTTTTTATTTTGAATAATAGATTAACAATAGTCTACAAACCCTGTTGTGGACTATAACTCATACTAGTGTAAAAGAAAAACGTTATGCATGTTTGAGTTAATAATATTAGAAAAACCTTGTGCTATTAAATTCAACACAAAACTATTCCTGTACTGCCGTAAAAGAAAGTATATTTTTCCTGTTTTAAAGTTTTAATGGATCAATAACATTTCTTATGTCGAATGTAACCTAATATCTTACTTTATTTTCTCTTATCTTCTATTTATTGTTATTCCTGATATCTAGTGAAAACTCAACGTATTGTATCAACGTATGAACAAAATGTCTTTTAAACCACACCTATCAATTGGAATTTCGGAAATCTACAACATTTATACGCTCAATATTCAAACTAATGGTAAATTTAATCTGCTTCAAGAATATAATCCTTATACGTACAGATATGCGTAAAAAAAAATTGACAATAAAACAACATTTACGGTATTCAAGGCAATATCACTGTATAAAAAAAGAAATTAAAAAAATTATATCATCAGTTTAGCTGCCTCATTTATAAATCCTTGATATTTAGATAGTTTTATTGTGAAATCAGCAAACTTATTATTAACTTGATTCCAATAATTAGTTTTTTTACAAGGAGAGATTATTTATGCTTAAACACATTTGTATGCTTTTGTTTTTTTAAACACTGCACAAGTCTTGTAACATTTCTTTAGCTTCAAATGCATTACAGTCATCACTTTGTGGAAAAATTTTCATGTTCCATTACGCATATTCCTCCAGCCTCTGACAAAATCAACGATTTTTAACAGTTACAATTATGAAGATTAAAATGATTTAAAGCTATTTATCTATTTCAATGTGAGAGGCCAACAAAATTACTCCATTCTCAACACATTTATTTATTCTTACAGGTTTCTTAAAAGTTAAAAAAGTCACACATATAACGATTTTCATAACTGCACAGTTAATCTCCAATTAGACTCAGTTTGAAACTAGAGGTGAAACAGTTCATTATTCTATTGTTATCAGTGCTATTCATTAAACACGTTTATCTATTTGAAATAGTAATAGAATAGTACGCATCATTCAAATAAAACTGGGGCTTTTACTTATGGAAAAATTTTTATTTTATAAAATAATTATCTGAGTGCTGAGTATATCTAAAATGTAATCTGCTTATTTAAATTATGGGGTAGAAACCACCTTGCAATAAGGCTAGGTTAGTTCTGTTCTAAGGATACATTGGGATGTTCAGATGTACTTCAATTTACAAAGCAATGTTATCTTTCAATTTCCGAAAGCATCGGTTCTGTTGCACCCAAAGTACGTTCTACCGGAAGGTATGAACGAGTCAGATAAGTTTGCATCCTTGTGTTCTTCCTGCATAAAATAGTGCTATTTACTCCATTTATGTTTATTCGATAAGGTCTGTTATAACCATAAAATTTAACACGACCTAAAACAGAGCCTTGTTTGATGTACCAAAGAAGCATTTCCTACTAAGTATTCACAAACACGATCCCAATCTGGAGTGAGCTGAGTGTTTATTTTATAAATGCGATTCGGTCTGAATTCGTGGTTTCAACATAAATCTCTGATTTTATAATTAAGTGTTAATTGAGTTGATTGTTAGTTAGCTATTAAGAATATCAATATGAAAGATGTAGTAATGTATGCTTTCAGGAATGTAAAATGTTTTTTATCGGAATGAGATTGTATCGGATATAAAACAGTTTATTTACTCTATGTAAGTATATTTGGAAAGGTGTATTATACCCATAAAATTTAACACAGCCTTAAAAAGAGTCTAGTGCGATGTGTCAGAGAAGTATTTCCTACTGAATATTCATAAACACGATCGCAATCTGGAGTAAGGTGAGTGTTTATTTTATAAATGTGGTTCGATCAGAGGTGCTGGTTTAAACACAAAATTTCTTATTTTAAGACTAACTGTTTAAATGAGTTTACCGTTAAGAACATTATTAGGTAGATGAAGTGATTTATGCTTCAGAATAGAAAATAATTGTTTTAAATTAGTTATCAGATTATAAAAACACAATAAAATAATCTGGAGCAATCCTTTCAAACTGGAATTTGTTGGAGCTAAAAAGTAACCCTTATTACGTTAATTCACATATTTATTCTAAGCCAGATATTAAAACATACTTTTGTATAATATTTACTAGTTCCTTTTCAAGCAAAACTTTATTGGTTGGGAGTTTTCACTCTAGGCACAGTTTGTATATCTTTATGTTTCTATGTACGTCTGCCTATCTATCTATCCCAGAGATTTCTCAAGAACGAACTGATCTATAGGTATGAAATATTGCATGTTCCTTAATTTCTATATGGGCAATAGCCAGTTTCATGATGGTACATATTACTCCATGGAATTTGGCCAAGCGTTGGCGAACAGTTTCAACGGTCTTATTGGACATGATGAGATAAAAATAATGCTCCATGATAGCCAACAACAACAAGGTCTGATTTAAATCAATCATGTGCAATCTGGGATCAAAACCTTTCGATTGAAGCAGTGAATCGATTGCCGAGTCTCTATTTATTTGATCTTAATTTAGCATTATTAACATATGGCTTAGTTGTTAAAATGATAGATAACTAAGTTCAGAAGGGCAGTGCCTAAGAATTGAAGCGATTATGAACACTACTGTTACGGGTGATTTTTCAGACAACAGTATTTTATAAAATATGATGTAATGATTAAAGACTTGACTCCACTGTGAAGCCCTATTCAATTTAATTTGCTTAAAGCTATGGAGACAAGGATAGAAGTAATCAATTGAATCACTAATCTGTGTCCTTTTTCTTTTCAAATAAGCCTGGGTGGAAAATAAACAATAAGCCAAATTTCAAGTTTTTATTTGAAGCTCATTGTGGCCAAATTATGCTTAAATCCTATGTTAATTGCACAGTAAAGGTTAAATTATATTTTTATCTATTTCATAATGTGACTACGTTTGATGAATTTTACCTTTATCGAAAGGCAACGTTGATATTATTAGAAAAGTGTATATATGAATATGTAACTTTCAAAGTATGTCTGCACGTCTCACTAGGTCAAATGTTGCAATTCCATATGAATGTACTTACAAATGTTTTTTTCTGCGGTATACTCGTTGCCATCACTGCTACTCTTAAGACCAATTTTAAAGTGTTCACTAACGCTCAGCCCAATCCTATGAAGTGGCTAACACTTAAAATCATCAAACTCGAAGTTGCCTATAAAGAACGTCTATAAATCCATTCGTTTTCGAAATACTGTTCGGATTTACTAATAAACAAGACAGAAATTGATATTTTTCCAGCCTATTATATTAATAGTTTTCGCTAACACTCAGCCAAATGTGATACATCCATTTGAAGTAGTTGTATAAAAAACGCAGCTTCAGATATTGTTAAATATACACATATTACGGTTGGAGTGATGTTGGTTTTACTACGCTTTAGGTACCCTCATTACTATACTCCTTGTACACGATATTACTTGCTTGTGTATAGCAATACGATCATATGAGGAGCGCTTACACATGGTTACACCTAATGCTTTGTTATTACATAGCCTTTGACTTCAAATGCAATAGTTGAGGGCAATTTGTTATTTTAGCTAAATTTTTATTAAAATTTATTATTAAAAACATGTTAAGAATTGTATAAAATTCTTTACAAATAACTTATAGGTCTAAAGAAGAAATTAAATACATCACTCTAATATAGTTTAATGAAACCAAGCGACATTATATGTTGTCCTTTGCTATATGTGCGTATGATAAAAATCAAAGGTGATTGCAAAACGTTTTAATTAAGTGTATATGACCTCTTGCTTACATTATTAGATGTTACCAGCGGCTTATCACGCAATTTTCAAAACAGAATTTCTTTTACTAGTCAGTAAAACACTTATGACGCAGTATGATGGTGTAGGCCGACGTACATCATGTATATAGTCTACTATTTCTTGGTTTTTTTTTTGTTCTCTTAGGACAAGAAGCTTATAATTGCACTTAGTCCTGTAAGAACCTTTGCGCTGCTTCCGGAGTGATAGGATATTCAGGATGGGTAAGGTTAGGGAGTAGGGGCCACCTCCTATCGAGATCCATGAGGAAGAATTAGGGCACTAATCTCAAAGTCATCCCGGGAAGAAGGGGAGGCCAGCTCTGAACCAGCCTCTCCGTTCAAAGTAGGCAGGGGGTGGCACACATTTGTTGGGGTTAACAAGAGCCTCTGAGGTAAGGGAACAAACCCCACCAACTCCAACAGTCATCTTCCACAGTAGACCTATGGAATTGCCCATGAACCTCAGAATATCAACATTTGCGTATATCATCATGTTCTGCACATGTAGCAGCTTTTCTGGTTAGAATTAAATATAATTTCAACCCCACCGCAGAGTCTGCCTCCTTGCCCGGGTAAAAAATTATAAATAAATAAGTCTGGAAGACCTACTTCAATCAAAAAGCGATTAAAATTTATCCTTGCCATGTATTTGTGGTCTAAGATATTTCCAGTGCCGTAGTAAAACTTTACCTTTTTGTCTCGATAAAGACAAATTCCACAGAGTTTGTCTTATTGGTAGATGAAGTTAACATAATTCGAAAAAATAGTAAGATATAAGTTAATAATACATGACCGTACTTTCTTAAAATTCTGTACTCTTCATCCCAGTCCCAATGTCTGCTAATAAATTTCTTGTTTAGGGCAACCGAGCCACTCATTCTTTCTGAAAGTGTCTTACTCTCGAGTACTCTGCCATCCCATTGATCTGAACTCCCCGTCCCCGTCCTGGGCTGCATACTACTGCACTGTTTCATATCACGTATTCACTCGGCAATAGCGATATGATCTTCAAATAACTATACACCAGGTGGAAATTTTAATGTAATTTGATAGGGGCTTGGATATTTTACATTGAACACTTGGCTTATTTATGATGTGCTACCGGAGGGATGGTTAAAAATTAGTATAATACCGCAAACATGCCAACCACATTTTTTGTTAAAGCATACATTCTGGACAGACTAGTTTTTAAATCAAACAATGTACTTTTATTTTGCAATGTACTATTATACTATTTATTGTACGTTTATAGGATTACAAAACGTGCATTAATCATCTTTTTGTTAGGTCTTTGGAGTTTAAAAATTCTGTTTTAATTATATTAACTTATAAAGTTACATAACTTTGAATTTAAAAATTTTATTTTCCATTGAATACTTAAGTTTTAATTATTTCAAGAATATATAGTTATAAAACTTTGTTCATGTAAGCAAATTATGTTGCCCAATACATGCTCTTTCGTTATACTAGTCTTATATTCGACCTTAATTTCAATGCTTTTTTACAATCCCTGTGTATTTTTGGGTACTCTATTTTTCAAGGACTCAAGAACTATGGCAAAAAACTAGCAAGTTATGTTTGAAACTATAACGAAGAGAGACTTTTTTATTAAAATATAAAAAACGCATTATGAAGGATTTTGAGCATTTATAGTTTGTATCCAATTTCTAATAATAAAATAGTATATTTTAAAAAGTGTAATAATTATAGGGATATTAATTTTTTACCTTTACAAAAACAATATTTAACCTTTACAAATTTTTAATAAATATCAATAATATTTTAATGCGTTTATAGTATTTTATGAGATTTAGAAAAAGTTGTGAAGCTTAACGATTGTGGCTGGCCGAGATCGTTTGTGCGCGGTGGGCCGCCTACTATTCGTGATGTGTGTGTGTTTCTTTTGTTGTTATATTTATTTTGTTGTATTATGTGTTCGTTATTTTTTTAGACTTTGAGAAATCCATTTCGAGCTTTCATAACGACTTGAAGATGGATCTATAGTTCAGAAACATGTAGAAAACATCTACAACATTTAGGAACTATTTAACAAGGTATAGTACCATATTTTAGTTCATTACATAGTCCTGGGCTACATACCATGAATTTTGATATAGTTTTGACTTTTATCCTTTTCCCAAAATACTAATTTACGAAATCATTACTAATAAAGCCTATGAACCTTTATAATGGTACAATGTCAAAGCTAACACCTTGACACCCGTGTGGGTTGTGTTAAACAGCTTTATAAGTTTGACTGTGCAACTTTTGTTTAGCTCGCTTGAAGGTGTATTGACTTGATCTCCAGCAGCTTGAGAGATTATTTAAAAAATTACATGTACATTTTATATTTTACGAAAATATATATATATATGATTAAATCTATTTGTCCTGGAACTGGTTTTAGATAAAATTAGTTTAATTACGTAAACATATAGAAATTCTCCCTAGAACATATTGTAGAAAACATTTATATTTTATAGACGTTCTAAATTCATTGTCAAAGTGGATTTGACTATGTTACCAAACCCTAGACGTTATGACAATAGTGGTATGGTGGTATATATGAAAGTGATGAAATTTTTATTCAAGTTGTCTTAGAATAATCTACAAATATAACTATTTATTTTTTTGTTTCCTTTATTTTCATGCTCCAACACCCAAGATGATGTAGTAACCTTAAAACGATTCTGGACATTCAGCAAAAAAAGTATAAAATATAGAATTACTTATGGATTTGAAATCAAAAGTATGAGAAGGGAATGAACTCAAAACAATTATATAGAGAATCAAAAACTTGTTCATACAGAAGACAAAGCTACGTCGAGCATTAAATGATTTATTACTAACGATTCCAAAGTAAAGTTTATTATCTAATCTATCCAACTTGAAGGTTTAGGAACAACTGTTAAGTTTTAAATTATATTCTTTTTTGAAATTTGCTGTTGAAACAAAAAACTAACCATATTCACGTAGAACTATGAGAATCTCAATATCTCATTATTATAATTAATATTTAAGTTTAGCTTTATACAATATTTATCACTGTTTGTAATATTTAAGAGTCTATTCAGTGTTTTGTTTAATGAAAATGTTAATAGATTGTTAATAACTGCTGTATTTTATGATAGTAAGAAAATGTCAGACTTAGTAAAAATTACAAAATATGAATGAGGATCAGCAGTACAGACTTTGTCATATTAGGTAGCTAATTAAGACATTAATCTTATAGATTCATACATATTTTAATATATCAATTAATAATTTCAATTTCACTAAGGAAACAGAATAAGGCAATAAGCTGTTGTTACAAATCTCACACAAGAGTAGAGATTGATAGTTTGCCAGTGCAATAATTAGTTTTAGTTGTGTTTAACCTGATTGCGTTACAACAGTCAGCAAACATTGGATTGTATTGCTCATCTGTTTCAAATGGTAACAGTATGGTGCAGTACAACATTCAAAAGTAATTGGATTAAATTAAAAGCACAATTTTGTATTTGACTTTTTTCAAATAACAAAACAATTTTCCATTGAGTTCTGACTAAGCTCGTGTTGTTGAAATAATACAATAATTTTAAAAATATTAGAACTTATATTTATAAATTCATACTCCCTAACATATGCTATTCATAGGTTTAAAGATATAGTTAGATATAACAAAATTATAATTCGTGGAGACATTAGAATGTACATTTTCTTATTCATTATTGAAACGTTCCAAATTTTAGCTCATTACTTAAGAATAAATATTCAGTATACCAGATATATTATAGTATAGAATAGTATGATACAACCACCATCATGCTAAATGCTCCTGAGTTAAACATTCCTTTCGGTAATCCGTTAGCCAAATTGGACAATCTCAGCCATAAAGCCAAATTCCTAGGATATTTGTCCGTTAATATTAACTTTACGTTTTAATATAATAGTTATATCACAAAGCACTTATTTTAATTATTAATCTTAATTTTTGTGATGACAAGAGCACTTAGAAAAGTTACACATGTTAAATCTTGGTTATTTGCTCTAATTGATATCGGAGTTTTTATGTGGGTGCTTCGCTGACAAAGATATCGTGATCAACATTTATAAGATACAATTTTGAGGTGAATCGGAGTCAGATTATAGGTAAGAAATTTGTTAGGAAATATATTAGCAAGCTTAGGGTTTACCTAGAGAGTGTTCAGGGGTATAGGACTAATTATGTTTTTAAAGGTAAATGTTAAACCATTCAGTGATGTCCAACACATGTGTAAGCTCATACTATTACAAAATCTATGTAATATTACAGATTGTTAGCTCTGAATGTCGAGATTTATTTACTAATGTACACCTCCTTGTATTTCGATTTAACAGGTTAAGTTTAAAAATATTTATATATAAAATATTCAAATCTTCGTGTTTAAATTTTAGAAATAAAGTTTAAAAAGTTTTTCGTACATACAATTGTTTTAATGTAGGAATTACTAGACTCACAAGGGTAGTTACCTCTCCATTATGTTTATACCTGTCATACACAAAAACTTATCTACAGAATGAAAATCTGAAGGAAGTGAAAAAACTGTTGTAACACTTGTTGATGTTTGCACAATTGAACACAGAGAGTAATGAGTACGAGGGATTTCCCCTCTCTCTAGGCAACCTGTCTCTGGCTGAGATTGTTTTGGTAATCCTGCTGTCTCATTGCGGGAAACTGTCAACTTCACCTGTATATGTTTTGTACATACCCTCAACTTGACTTTTACATTCAAAGTTCGAGATACTTATTGAACACACTCGTATAAACAAATGATCAAAAATACTTATATAATACTTATACAAATACATTATAAGCTTACCCTTGTACATCATTGTTAATCACAGATTCATACGATTCTCTTACAATTCTCAATTATTGGATATGGTTAAATTGAATCGTATGTTCTCTTTCACCACAGTGTTTTGGTTTTTTTCCGTCTTTAATGTGGTTCACGAGGCATAATATATCGTAACGCATTTCTCTTGTGTTTATTATTTAATGTGTTTGTGTGGGGGGTTTCAAGAACTGTTACCCTTTAGTGTTTCCATGTTCCAACAACTTTGCTTCCATCCTCTCTCTGCGCTGTGAAATGAAAAAGGTGGGAATTTGATTAATTCTGATTGTACTCTAATAATTATACAGTCTTTTCTTAATTTATAAACCCCCATTAGTTAAGGAGATCTAGTCTTAAAATCTTTCGTTGGGGAGGGGGGGGCAACACAAATGCTCTACCTAATATCATAAAAGTACGCATGTTATCATCAAACATGACGCTGCCTATATACAAATTACAGTTAGTGCGTTTTAAAGATATAGTGAGAACATATAGTCAGAATAGAAATTTCACTGTCGCTAACTCAGCCAAAAAAGTGCCAATATGTTATATAAGTGTCGTGTGGAACAGACATAGCTCAGTTAAGGTACACGTTTCATTAGTTTAAAATGAGAAATATATATTATACTAGCAGTTTAATACGCAATTCGCATGTTTTAGCACTTTTGGTTTGATAAAATTATATTTACGACACCGATGTACGGTTTGCATTCTTAACACAGTCAATAAACTGTAATAAAATGTGTATATTGACGGTCATTTAAATTTTACTTAGTTATTAATATTTTTTCTACATCTGATTTTACCTCTTTCCAGATAAAAAAATTTACATATACAGCTCTGAGAAGCCTACTTTTGCCAAAAATAAAACAACTTAGAAAGGTTTCATAACAGTCTTTAAATGTAAAGTAACAGTTATACTGCATGGCCTCTCATATCTGCACTGCTAGCAGTTACCCGCTCCTTCGCACAATAGGTTGCGTTGCCATACTAATTTAGTTTGTTCTTAGTAAGTTTTTCCATGGTTGATTTAGTTTTGTTTCCTGATCAAGAAAATATAAAACACAGAATATAGAAGCATACTTCTGTAAAAAAATAACTAAGATGGGTTTTATACCATCTTTAAATTTATTGATTAATACTTTAAGATACTTAGAGCTTGAGTTGGTACATTAATTTAAAAGTTCAACAAACTTTCATCTAGTAGAGTTATTTTCGATTGCTTGTAACAGAATCTTTGGAGTCAAATTCTGATCTGCCTATGTTGTAGGCCATTTCATAAGGTATGCTAATACTTACCTTATTGCTGAAATCTAAAATGGCTATAGATTACGGTTAAAGAATTTAATTACTATAAATGTAAACAAATTGAAATTACTAAAAAATTCAAAACAGTAAAGTTTATATTATTTGACAGGCTCATTTAATTAATATTACACAGCTTTAGAGACCAATATGGGATTGTTGCTACTATAAAGACCGGTGGGGCACAGCCGGGATGGATCTTTAAAATAAGCATAGAGCTAGATTATTCACAAAAACAGCAAAAATATTTGTTTAAAATTTCAGCACAATCTATTGCGAAATTTTCCTGTGAAAACAAAACTAAAAAAAGGCAAGTGCACACTGAAAGTTCACATTCAAATTGTGATTAGGATAAAAAATTTGAGTTTAAGAAATTGATTATAAAAATAAACACTAATATTCTTAGCAGACAAAAAAACTATTTCTTTAGTACTGATTTTACTAATATAAATTATCGATCAATAACGTTCTCAACCAGAATAAGTTCAAGCCGTTAAACAATGATGTAACAAAAGATAAGGAAACCTAATTGGCAGTCCACCAGCGTTCTTGCACAGTCTATTCTTTTAAAGGATATCGACCGGAATAAAATCCATTACTAATGAGAAGTTATTTTTCGTTTACTATAGCAAACTGTAAAACCTTTCCACGTCTTTCATATAATCATAATATTTCAATATTTTTATTATAGGGTTTGGTTTAGTACAGTGAGTATTGAAATTGGGAGGTTCTTTGAATCGTATTAGGTTAATCATTTCCGTCTTTCAGTGAAAATATTATTTAATACAATGTTTGTGAGTGCGGATGAAAATTTGTACCATAAAATGAAGCTATAAATAGAAAAATATGAAACAGAGGTGACATTTTTATTTGATCAAGAAATGGATATTTTTTATTTTACTTTTATTGTAATGTACATTGTTTGCCAAAAAAAGTCATTGCTTTGTTACTGAACTGCTTTAAATTCAACAACAAAGCAAACCTTTTACGCACATAAACCTAGTACTATGTATGGAAATCTATTGTATTAGAAAATTCTCAAGTCACTTAACTCAATAATTCGATATATGTCTGAGCTAAGGTAGCAGAGTTAATATGTTTTCCAAACGCAATGCAAAATACTAAAGTAATTTTTGAAAATCAGTTAATAATTGAAATGAGCAAATCCTGATATAGGCTACTGTAATATAATAGACGTCTTCATTATTGGTTAGTTTACAGATAACAGCTATAAGCTAACAAAAATATAAATAACAGTTGTTTCCACTTTTAAATGGTTTTATAACGAACTGATGTTGGTAAACTTAGATGCCATCAGACATTATACAATAATTAGTTTTCTTGGTAAGATAATTAATAATAGTTTGTTTTACTAATTAATAATTAATAGTTGGTCGTAATATGTTGTAATATATCATTTAGTATGTCTGATGCAAGCTACAGAGTGACAAGTACCGTCTGATCAGCATCGCTGCATCAGACGCATATAATATTCGATGCACACAAGGTTCAGATTGGTTCTGAAAGGGTTCTGAAAGGTAACTATTATGTTACTTGAAATAATTTAAATTGTAATAGGTTAAATTATACATTAATTATTGATATAATGCTTAATTTATAATAGGTGTCTGATGAGCACGACATTAGAAATAGGTCAATCATCAATGAGCAGTTTGCATTAATTATAACATTATATTTAACATGTGTTCATCATATTGTATCTGTAATAAAGTCGAAAGAAATGGAATGCCAATTCTATAAGTAAGTTATAAGTGATTTTCAATAATAATTAACATATGTTACGTATGTATTTTAAACATAAAAAGAAAAATATTAAAAAAGATTCCAATAGTTACTTGTTTTAAAATACATTTATATTTTCGTGTGTTCACGCATATGTGATGGTATCTATAAATCACTCTAAATCATTCAACAAGCGCGTTATATAGGCTAAGATCAGTTCTAATAACTTCCTACCTTGCATGAATATTGCTACTGTGGAGACACTGCTAACTAGTTTTAATTTTTTTAAATTCTGAAGTAATAAAATATTAGCATTTTTAAATACCTACAATCTCAATTTTATTTCGCCGCCTTCATGCAACATTGTAAATAGAGAGTAGTAAAAATGTTTATTGAGCTTGTAACGTTTCTTTAAAATTCTATATTTTATAAATAACTAAACGATATTTTAAGCAATAAAAATTCTAGAACAGATAACACGATATGCTTAATACAAAATATTCAGGTAGTTCATCATTAGTGTACGGCTCATCAACACCAAAGTAAACAGAGATTTGGTTTACGGTGTGGGCAAACACACAATACAAACCTGTAACAGTGTGTTTACAATACACTGTACCAGAAATTAATCCATATTGAAACTACTCATATACTAAATGTCGAGCTTTTATCGATATCGTTGGTTTATTGTACATTGAGCATAATTATACATTTGAAAATATTATTTCACAGTAACGCAAGTGAAAACAAAATCCAAGCTCACTGAAAACCAAAATGAACCGCGATTGGCCTTTGAAACGAGAGTTAATGTAAAAAGTGCATTGTTTTAAAACAAAACCTTAATCATTTCTGCCAATGGTATCTAATGAAATTCTTGCCCAGTTTATCGTAAACAATGTTACTATAACAAATGCTTACTTTACAACGTAACAGTGAACAAAAGAACTTTAGACGTTTCGCTAAAAATTATATAATACAAGTACTCGTTATAAATTAATGAATATTAATTTAGTCGTAATAAATAGTACATGTAAAAACCCAAAAACGTGTTGACTCAATTACCCTCACAGGTGGTTCGGAAGATTTAAAATTTTAAGTCTCTACTCGTCAGTGCCTAAGGTATTTTCGCTCCTGTAAACTCATTTTTCAGGTTTCTCTTCTACTCTGCACTTTTTTTTATATGTATCTTTATATATATTTAAAAGCCTTAAACTAACATTGGTTTACTTATTTACAAGCGAATTTCTCTTTTTCACAAAAAAACTTTAATAATTAGAGTGCATGTTTCCACTAATAATATAAATATTTTATAGCAACTTAAGGTTATAAAAAGTTTGTTGTGTATAAAATAAATTTATCTATCTTCTAGATTTTAATAATTAAAAGTATCAGAAATTTAAAAAATATCCCTTAATTTTGTGGTTACATCAAGTATTCTTCTTCTCAATTTTCCCCTGGAACTAGTCAATAAGATCCGCGGTCCAGCTTAAATGTGCAGTAAAAATGAGTGGAAGATTAAATATGTAACTTGAACTACAACTGCTACGGCAAGAGCAACCGCAATCCCAAACCGCATCCCACCAACCCAGACGTCAAATTAGACCTAAATAACTTGTCTTTAACGAAATTAATTAATTAAAAATGAAATTAATTAATTAAATGGAAGCCTTAGGCACCTATGATTAAAACTATTTCGCTCACATTATACTACAAAAAAAAGGCGAGCGCATTGGTGCTTGATAAACTTTCATTGATTAAGAGTTTTCATTTATTACCACGCAGAAAAAATCGCATATAACAGTTTCAATATTCAGACATAATACAAGATCTTCATTACTGTATTCATCTTCTGGATTCAAATTTTGGGGGTGGAGGAAAAATTAAGTAAATATTATAAAACTTTAAATACATGCTTATAATTACATGCGTTTTCTAGGACGTTTGCTGCTATGCAAGGCAACTGAAATTAATTTATCGTCTGCGTAAAACGAAATAAGAGATAAAAGTAAACAACTAACAAAATTACCACATTAAGCCTGCAGTGGTTATAAATATATATATATATATATATATATATATATATATATATATATATATATATATATATATATATATATATATATATTCATTAATACTATTCATGAATCTAAGTAAAGTTTCGTAAATGTAAAATTAAGACAGCACAATTACATTTTAATTCAAAATATCTTTTAGTTTCCTTCAGATTAGATTGAAATAATCTATACGCACAGGGTTTTTAGGTTTAAAAAGTTATGAGATTATAAGATTCTTATAAGATTTTTGGATGATGTCTTCTAATTTAAACGTAACTATGGCGGGAATTATTGTTCCAGTATGAATATTTAGTTTAGCGCCAGTTCACCTTCATCTTAATATAGGTTTGGAATCTAAGTTATTCTCATAGTTTCATCAGGTGCAAAATTAGCTAATTAGAATATTTCTACACCTCTATTACAGTATTTTTTGTAATACGGGTGTCTCTAATGTCGAAACGACGTGAATAGTTAATTTCAGCTTCTTCTTCGCCGACTTAGATCTCTTATATCACTACGGAGTTCAGGAGTAAGGTCTGTGAAATCGTCACATTCCAGATGTTGCACTAAGAGGAAGCTGAACTGGAGCTAAACTAACTAAGCTAAAACTAAGTAATATTTAAATATTTTGCCGAAATCCAAGCAAATGCCCATGACGTGTGTTACGCCGTGATACCTCTTTCCGAAGAAGTGCACTCTCACTGATATAATGTGGTTCGCTGTGTTATAGGACCTTGTTCATACTGCACGCGCTAACACTACTTAGCTTATATCGTTAATTCAAGAACACTTGTTGAAAAGAAAAACTGCCAATAGTGTTTGAAGTTTCTGATTCCGCTACGCAAGTTAGCAATGGTAGATTTTGGAAAACTCCATCAATACACGAATTTATGAACTGTTCTGACCTGTTCACACAATGCTGATGAACTTTTCTGACCTGTTCACACAATGCTGATGAACTGTTCTGACCTGTTCACACAATGCTGATGAACTGTTCTAACCTGATCACACAATGCTGATGAACTGTTCTAACCTGATCACACAATGCTGATGAACTGTTTCAACCTGATCACACAATGCTGATGAACTGTTCTAACCTGATCACACAATGCTGATGAACTGTTTCAACCTGATCACACAATGCTGATGAACTGTTCTAACCTGATCACACAATGCTGATGAACTGTTTCTTACCTGTTCACACAATGCTGATGAACTGTTTCTATCTGTTCACACAATGCTGATGAACTATTCTGACCTGTTCAAACAATGCTGATGAACTGTTCTTATCTGTTCACATAATGCTGAAAACTAATCATCAAATATCTTAATAAATCCCATATCTTAATCCGCTATCCCTAAATCTTAATTCCCTATACTCTCTTCGACAATTGTTTACGGAAAATAAAAAAGAACTGAATTTGTACAACCAATTGCCTTCCTAGTCCAGCCATTCTCATAAGAAAAGTGAATCTTTAAATAAATTCAGGAGAGCCGTGCAACATACGATTATCGCATATGGTTGATACTTGGAACGATTTTGATGGTGACGGATAATCCCCTATGTAATAAAAAAAGCTCAACCAGATAAAAATTAATTCTATATTAGGGCTTATATAATATTTTAGTACGTTCAGTATAAACCAAATAGAATACGATGGTAAGGGATAAATTACCCGAAAAGGACCAAATAAAGAATCTCCGTCTTCTGCAACTTTGGAGTCTGAGCCTCTAGCTTTCAATAAAACAATTTTTTGGCAACATTACATACGGATATGTACAAACTATTAATAAAACTTTCCGTAAGATGTGTAGTTTCACATAGTAAAACATAACTATGTTACTGGAACTGTGAAGACCGTTACATTTTATACCAGAGACGCTGGAAAAGCAATTAACTTTAAAAGTTAACCGCACCTGCGCCGGAATTGAATAATTAAGGGAATGCTGATAACGTCTAGGTTTTAATTACGGAGTAGCTACCCGTGGCTTGATCATGTTCTAAGAATCTGATCAGACTAATGTTTTATGCTATTCTGACCTATTTTTTCTTGTGTGGATTAATGAAAGAGTTATAGTGTAATGAATTGTGTTAATTAATTTACAATTTATGAAATATCAAGCATGTAACTCAAGAATGTAAATTCTTACTGATGTTTACACGTAAATATTCTATATTTTGTTTAAATATGTAAGACTCTCAAGTTACAAGCTTTTTATTTTACATGTAATATATATTATGTAATTTGTATGAAATGCAGTATAATTTATAAATTGAATTTTGCATTTAAATACATACAATAGTAATAAATAACCAAGTTAACTACACGCCAAACTTTAGACCAGCATGGGATGTCTCACGCTACAACGGATAACGTTCTGGTACGACAGCTGAATCTCAATAAACGGATGTTTACCATACTCAATGACGATATAAACGTACTTGAGATGATGTTTTACACTTAAACTCAACCTTCTAAATTAATTCCGTAGTTATCGTATATACGCATTGAAAGAATCTGCTTTTGTAATCAACAGAAGCGAGAGACTCTACTAACACTGATTCTTGAAGGATACATTTCTATCGTTCAGTGAAACAAGAAATCAGTAACACTACGTTTCGAGATCTGCAATCTGATCTCTTCTTCAGGTAAAGAACTAGCCTAATACATAATTACAAACTAGGTTAAAAAAAAACAAATCTTACTAAAGCGTTGTGGCACGCCTAAGTCAGGAATCTCAACCTACATGTTGTTTGTCAACTTCGCTAACTCTATAAACATGCACTTAATAAAAAAAACTATACAAAACACTATTCATTAAAACTGAACTACGGAATACAGGTCACAATACGTCTTCACTCGTCTACTAACCACCTACTAGGTATAGTTTTTTATTATGTATTAGGCTAGTTCTTTACCTGAAGAAGAGATCAGATTGCAGATCTCGAAACGTAGTATTTAATGATTTCTTGTTTCACTGAACGATGACAAATGTCCGGAAAAAATCCTGTTTCCTTCACAATCCTTCCATCGTCAAAAATAAACTTCAAACAAAGAACACATTTCTAGCTGGTTTATACCTTCTTGCTAAAACCTGAAAATTGATGTTTCACTTAAATCTGGGAAACCTTATGGGTCTAGGAGGGCACATCACTATCTGCAAATTTCGAGATATTGGGTTGCAAGGGTAGGTCAATTAGGTTTTGTCTGCTGCGGGAGATCTTTCGGAGTTAATGGGATACCCAAGGAATGCCAGACTTACACATTGGACTTACAAGGGTGGGTATAGAGCTGGTTTCCCCTACCAGGGAAACATGACTGAGATTAATGCCCATCTCCTCCGTGTTCTTTAAAGGAGGCGGCCTATATATTCATAGTTACCCAAGAAGAAATCCTGTCACTCAGGAAGCACCGCAAAGGTCCTATTAGGACAGTACAATTTCTTAGCCTCTTGTCCGAAGTAAAGACACAAACGGTACGTTCAGCCTATTAAAATTCTTAGTGACTTATTTAAAATACATTAACACGTTATTAGACTGCAAATGTATATTTAAAAACAATACATTTTTGTTGACGTTTTATTGTCCATCCTCTGTACTAAATTTAAACAAACTGAATTCACTTGCATATGCAAAACTATGCAAATAGACAAAATCTGCATATCCATTAATAAATATGTAATGATATCTAGGTAACACAAGATATTCTCCTTGTATCAATAGCATTATTCTAGTATTAAACAGGCATATACGAAATTGACGTAATATAAACTTTAGGAGTATTGCATAAGAGATAAGTGCTCAGTCCACCTAACTTTTCATCAGTAATTCTAGTTAGCAAAGCACAGTGATAATATTCCTTTACCGTTTGGCTTGTAAAGATTACATTTTAAGTTAGACTTAATGCTCAAGTTTTGGATGTTATCAACCAATTCAACAAAGAAACCTCAGTACAAAAATTTGTCTAATAATTCGCCTTATACTCTGTTTAAACATTTTTAAATTCTGTGTTTTTTCTCGTTGCTAAAATGAATACTCGTAAGGCCCATTTAGACCAGAGTCATATTTAACAGGCAGCAATTTATAAACACTAGTTTTCCAATGTACATGATTTTTAGTAACAATGTACAGGTAGTACAGTTTAACAAATTTTAATCCTCAAATAAAAATCGTTCTAAAATTATCCTGATTACAGATTAATCGACAGTAATCTGATTTCGTTTTCAGAAACTAGTGTATTATTAGCGTAACGTTGATTTATACGGTATATAGTATTTTTTTGGAAGATCCTGAAATGAGGATATAATATATTGGTATAGTCTAAAGTATATAAAAAATATGAGTTAATGCCAGGTTTTTTAGATTTACGTGCATGGGAACCCAAAAAAAATCAGGTTTACAAACCTAGCAGATCTTGTGTTTTATAGTACCTAACTGAAAAAACTGAAAAAGTGGTTTACACCTTACGAATACCTTATTCAGCAATCTACTATATTTTCTTTTAAAAGATGTGTTTTCAGTGCTTTACTGCTCATATACTGGATAATTTGATCCACGTAAAATAAATGGCTGGTTAAAAGCAAAGGACTCAATATAACAACATTGTTACTGCTGCAATAAACAGTGAAGCAGAAGCTGATTTATGTGAATGAGTTACCGTGGAATTGCAGTTTATAGTTTACTTACTGGATGTGACGAAGTGATCAACTTGTCATCAACTAGGCATATTCACTCATTTATGGTTGATAAAATACGAGCTTAAAAACTTTTAGACAAATTAAAGTAGGTTATTTTTATATCCATGTATGCCTGTTACGCTTTGCAATTTTACTCAATTGTTATTTCATTTTCAAATTCACTAATGACCAGAAAAATTAATAGGATATTTTTAGAACGTATTGCTATGATATTTATTTATGTTACTTATAAATCATAATAAAGGTTTTGTGCAAAATATATAAATTTAAAAAAAAGTAATAGACTGGATTAAAATAAAACACGGCAGGAGTAATCAGCACCAAATTTTGCGTATCATGATTCATTGCGTTTGTAAAATTTCAAGTCTTTGGCTACATGTGTTTCTATGTCGGAATATAAAACATGATATGATTGTTTATATTTGTATTTATTCTGTAATTTGCGCGTTGTTATATTGGTTGGCCAAGAAATTAAGTAATTTACGTTAACGTTCAACTCAATCAGAGGAAGTGACATGCATCGTCATAAAACTGCTAAAAAATTAATTAAGATTTAAGTAAAATGTGAAGTGTAATTATAGATCAGTTCGTTCTCGAGATGGTGATAGACAGACAGTAACATAATTTGACCCGTGAAAATAGTCTTACAGTTATTTCTATTACTAAAATTCTGTTAATTTTAAGTATTTTGCAATCAACATTATTACACAAAAAGTGTATAAAACATAGATATTAAACAAGGAGTCTCGTTTGATGTGATTCGACAAGAAAACATTGTTCTAAAAAGTATTCATAAACACGTTGGAACTCTTTTTATAAATACAAATTTGAACTCTGGCCACAAATGTTTATTTTATAAATACGGTTCGTTTATGGTTTGCTGTTTTAGCACAAAGTTTCTGATGTTATCATTTATTAATTTATATTAAATTTATTAATATCGAAGTATATTAATATCGAACTAACAATAACAAACTTACAGTCAATCTATTGTAAAAACATTTATATACTCTGTAGAAAACTATTTGTTATTAGTATGTTGCATTAAATTATTGTCACAATTTAATTTTAGCAAAAATTAATTGGAAAACGGAATTGGGTGATTTGAATTGTCACTATATAATTTCATTTCGTAAATTATAAATTGAAAAATATTTAAAATACAGTACGAGTAATAAATTTGTATCAATTAATATGGGTCCATTCAAAAATTAATATTTTTACTAACCAATAGTAATAATATACCGATTGTATTAAATAGTAATTCTGGGGTAACTGGATTACCGGTGAAAGGAGTAGGCCCAGAATAATGATAAAGACTGGACAGTACAAAAAGCCTTCTATCAGCGAGGCGCGCATCGCAGATGGGAGAGTTTGATAAAGAAGTTGAGAGGTCTCAGTTGATCTGTAGTAGTGGTAAGGATATAAAGCCTTTGAAAGTGTTTGAAGTTGTTTCTTGCTAATCGTCATTGAACCTGCGGGTAAGTGAACTTTTAACTGGAGTCTAGTTAATATTCATTCTTAGTTATTTTGAATAATCTTGTTTAAAGAAATATTGTAAAATTTAATTTTAAAGGGAATTTAGGACTTGTCCTTTTGATCTGTGCAATATAAAACTTGTTGGTGCAGTGAGCACATGTATATAACATTTTATGTAAAAAAAATACTAAAAGAGTTTTGTGGTTGTTACAGATGCTTTCAGCAATTTAATTCTCTAACACTGAAAAGAAGTAATTTTAACATTCTCTAACACAGAAGAATTTTCATAATACAAATAATGTTGATATTTAAAGTAATGTTAAGAAATTTTTAAGGGAATAAAATTGAATTTTTAAAATAAATTAAAGTGAAAAATTGCCAGATCAGATTATAGTGTGAAAGTTTTGAATTTTGAAAATTATGCTATTTTGAATAAAAGACAAGCTGTGAGAACTTTGTACATTTGTTTTTAGTGACGAATATATTGCAAGTTTAAACTTAAAAGTCATCAAGAAGTTTTTATTTTAATTTTAAATCCAGTGATTATTTTCAAGAAGAAGTTTTATTTTGGTTTGACTTTATTAATTTCAGAAGATTTTCGTTTCCTTTTTGAACCTTCACAAAACTTAAATTTCAAAGCTAACCCCTCATGTGCCAGTAAAACGATACAATAATATATGACACTACATACATCTTTCTGCCTCGAAAGAACAGAAAAAAAAAAACTGCCATATTTTTGGTTTCTTATTTAATTTTGTTTTGTTAAAAGTTCAGGGAGTGAGATTTTCTGAACTGTTCACAAGACTACTGCAGAAATATGTGACATTTAATTGTCGAGTAGTTATTTTTGCAAGAACTAACCTGTTTATTATCGGTAACTAAATCATTAACCTCATATGAAGTTTGTGTAACGTCAAATACGAGTGTCTGTACAACATACATCTCATATATGTTTAGCACATTACTACAACATAGTTTTGTGTTGGGTGCGATGAAAACGTATAAAATAAATTATATTTATCTTCTCCTGAATTTAATCCGTTTAAGCATAAAATATTCGTTAACAGCTTAATTATAGCTCAGTTTTATTAGACAAAATTATTTAATTTAAAGAATGATCCCTATAAAACATTTTACGCGTTATTAATGATCTAGTAGTAAATTATATTGTAAATATAATATTATAATTGTGTGGTGCGGGTATAATTAAACCTTTTAATAGGTAATATGAAATAATATGTTTGTTTCGCAATGAGTATAATTATAAATATGATAGGCAAAAGATAAAACAACAAACTTTTAACGTGACAATGTATCACCAGAGTAAAATTTATGAAAGTCTTTGCTTATATGTGTTATTTTGACTCGAACGTTTTGTAACTTATTTGTTTGACTTTATATTATATAAAACTATACTCTCAAATTTTATTTGTAATCCTGGCGTGTGGCAAATAAACTGTAGTTAGGCCTGAGTTGTATTGTTGAAGATGCTGATATTGGTTATTTCATTTGAATACATGTTTCAAACAGCTAAAAATAAACATCACAGAAAATCAAAGGACTATACATTTTTGAATTAAAGACACAAATGCAAATTAGATTAGCACTACATGGAAAGCTTTATAAAAAAAAATTTCAAAAATCATTCACAAGACACAAACAATAACGTCGCGTATATAACAACAAAATTTACTTCAAAAATAAATTTAAAAATAAAAACATGATAAAGAAGTTATTAATGAAAAATACATATTTCAAATAAAATGTGATAAAAACCGTATTTTACAGAAAGGATAAAACTTCATACATGATAAAAAAAATTGCTCGCACATTCATCCATAGTGTAGAAGAATAGGCCCATATTATTAATACTAGACTCACCATATCAAAAGAAAGCCTACAATTGAACTTAACACTGGGAAAATTAATATTAAAATCACATATGTCTAAATATTATTAAAAATAAACAAATTTTCTTTTTTTGTATTGTTTTTTACGACAGTAATTGAACTGAAATATATTGTTTAGACTAACGAGTAAAGAAGATTAGTTTCTTAGAAAGATACTAGTATTACAATTTATAATGATATCAGTATAAATAATACGTTTCATCCCGTCCAGAATAGCAATAATATGTCTAGTATAGTATTACTCATTTCTATATATGTATATTATCGTATGGAGTGCTTTAGGTGTGCTGCTACAGGAATTTAAATTTCTAATTTTGTAAGGTTTATTTTATACCAAAGCATAAAATACCGCTATGTATGTTTTTTACGTGATTATAAAAAATAATGAATACAATACTTTTTATTCCATATGACGACGGTCATGTTTTCACTTTTCTAGTTGTATAGTTTACTGGAAAAATAGACTAACTAACTGTATTAAAGATAATGGTAAGCGATTAATAAATTAAACTTAGACCGATATCTGCGCTTTGTAAAATTAATACCAACGGTTTAAACAAAAGTTACGTAAAGAAAATCCGAAGAAGAATTAGTAAAAGAAACATTTTAATAGATTGAACCGTGTACGAACATCCACACATGATATATCTGATATCTGAGACTACTAATGTTTTTCATTATCTATCTACAATCATCTACAATCTAAACAGACTTTAGAAAGTGCAAGCAAAATATTTTTTTTTTGAAAATTTTAAATTGTTTTAAAAACTCACAAACTACTAAATATAAGTTAATATATAAGAAATACTATTTTTTATTTAAAACAACAATACTTGCATGTCTTGATTTGTTAAACAAGATTTTGAAATTTGCTTTCTCCATCATGTGGTTTTTTGCCAGTTTTTGTTGTGCTTGTGTTTCTTCATTACAAGTAGTTTTTAGGAAAAACGTGATTGAAAATTCTGTTTATACATTGCTTGTTCACTTCTCTTATAGAATGTTATATATTTTGAGGAATATAAACAAGAGCAAATACATAACCGTGTCCACTCATTAATATATAGTCACTCCCGGCTGACCGGCATCGCTATCCCCTCCAGTGCCGTTGGTCCCTGACAAGGATTGTAAGGTTAGTTTTATTTGACATATTATATAAGTATATATAATATTCTGGGTTATTAATTTGTGAAACTTTGGACATTTGACGAAGTGGATGGATATGAATGTTAAAATAGCAACTAATTATATAACATTCTGTAATTTTATATAATTGCTTTTAATTGACGACTTTAATATGCCTAATTTATAGAGATAGATGGTACTGTTAGCCAAGATATTTAGAAAAAAATGAATCCTTAAATCTCCACACAATTAACCACGTATAGTCTTGTTCCACAGCACCGAAGTGTTACATCATCGGTGTTGTTCTTGAGGAGATTTTGAGGAATAAAACGTAATTTAAGAGTTCAAATATGTTTTAAATTATTAAAATTTTAGTCATGAACTACAAATATTTTATATTTTATATTTTCCTTTTAAAAACTAGTCTTATACTGAAGCGCAAGATCTCTATCTACAAATATACAATTTATAAAAGTGAATTCCAATTTTCTTACTTATTTATATATTTACATATACATTCATTTTACAAAAAATAGCTGCAGAATATAAAACTGTAAAAAAACTCTTAAAGTTTGGTACATGGAGTTATATTAATACATTATTACATTTATGAATTTATTTTCCAAATGCTACAAAAAAAGTAAAACTATATTGTTTTAAGGCAGTAAGTATATTTATAATTTTAATAATAATGACACTGTTTTATGGATTCGCTCTAACCATCCGTCGGGAAGGACTCATTGAAAGGTAAATTAAAGGGTACAAAGTTGTGAAATCCTCAAAATGTTCAAGTACTTAGCCTACACATTTTTGGATGAAATAAAAATTTCCAAAAATTGTTAGTATTTGACTATTAGCTCCTTTTAAATCACATTCACCATAAATATTCAGAAAATAATATTCAAAAAGTTCAATATTTTCTCTATATCTAGTTACTCACAAGTAATATTATTTCAGTAAATGTCACGAAATTTTAGTAAAGATATACTAGAAAGTATAAAATAAGGTTTAAATACATGCGAGCAAGAATCAAATTTTGAAAGTTTTGGAGAATTGACGAAGTGGGTGGATATAAATGTTATAATAACTACTCATTATATAACATTCTGTCATTTTATATTATTGCTTTTAATTGACGACTTTAATACGCCTAATTTATAGAGATAAGAGGTACCGTGAGTCAAGATAGTTAGAAACAATTTATCTTTAAATCTAAATACAATTAACCACGTATAATCTTGTTCTATTCTTGTTATATTTTATGCTCTGAGTATCTGTGATGTCAAAACTATGTAAAAAGTTCATTTTAAACTTCTTTATCACTGAATTCTTTTGGATTTCTTCGGTCGAATGTGATCCACATTCCAGGAGTCAAGTCTGTACTGTATGGTGTAAGGGATATAAATTTATTAGTAAATCAAAATTCATGTCTAAAGAGAAACCACCTTCCCACCTTGGATGTAAACCAAGATGATAACACATTGATTTCAACAATTTCACATCAAACATGCTGATACCAAAAAAATACCAGTACCCACCAATCATCAGTGGAGATTCGCAAAAGGCGTAGTCCAGGGATTATGGTGGGGGAACGTCCAATACATAATCCTCCAGTGGAGATCGAGGCACACGAAGTCGTAGAAGATCACGAAAAAAAATCGGGGTGTACATGGAGTGTGTTCGTGTGCGGAAAAGATACTTAAGGCGTTGATAGTTTCTTGTGTCAGTGCCCAGTAAAAGTATGTAGGTTAAGAAATTTTCCATTTAATTATAGGCAAATATCAGAGTTTTTATCAACTATCTTAAGTTTCAGTTCAATTTTCAAGGTACCTGTACCTAAAGAAAAATAATCAAAATCATGTGTAGAGATCAAATTAATATTTTTATAGCTATAGTTATTTTGGTTTAGTTGAATTTTATCAGGTTCCACAGCACCGAAGTGGTTTTACAGCACCGGTGCTGTTCTAGAAGACCGAAGCATATCTTCGAAAACCTAGATAAACTAGTTTGCTGTTAAACATCTCGGTTAAGAGTTGGGTATATGTTAAGTATATTTGAAACATTTTTTGAATTATTTTTATAAGTTAACATTACTATTTGGTTTTGTATTATATATAGTAATATACTAATATTATAAGTTATTTCTGAAACGACGCTTTAATACATATAATATGAATTACTGTATCTGATTTAGGCTACTCTTATACTCACATTATACGTAGCCTTTAATTTAAACCTAGACTTTAAAACTTGATATGGAGCCATTGATAATTATTTTCTCCGAATTTCTGTACACATGAGTATGTTTTACCACTATATATTAATTTATTGCTGTATAGGAGAGACATAATATCACGGTAGATGTAAAAAATGTATTTAATTCTAGTATGTAGTTTAGGTTTATTTATATGTAAAAATAGCAAAATAATGCTTGAGGTATATGGTAATGAAGATGAAGAAATATGTACTATGAAATTACATGAAAAATGCATGATTAACTACCTTCGTGTTAATAGTGAAAGATAAACTGGTTATATCAGATCGGTACTATAAAATATTAAAACATTTGCAGTACTCACAATACTTCTGGTTTACGTATGTACCCATGAGGAAGAAAAGCACACGACAATCACTTATTTTTATAACTAAACAAACTTTGTGTAACATAGTTGTAACTTATTCAAGCTAACGCCATGATAAGGTTTAAATGGCATTACATTAAGAAATGTAGACTAACATTTGTAGGTTTACTTAGCTATAATTTTGGACAATATTCACTCCGATTGTTCTTAACTGTAATGTATTAGTCATTTTGAATTAAGCATTAAGTGAGACCACATAAAAACATAAAAAAATCACTAGAAGGAAATATTTGTATTCATCCTGAAACAATAAAAATTTTACTTTCTCCTGTATAAGGAACAAACATAAACAGTGATGCCTGGCAAGGAAGGACTAAAGCTGTTGTTGAAACTGTAAGTTGTATATTCAGGCACACTCAGCATTAACTGAGCCTCAGTGAAGCTTTTACACAGACATTTACCTTGATTAACTACAACTTTATGGTGTTTTACTTGCCTTATCCACTCTTCTGTTTATAAATAATCCTCATCCATTATTTTTAAGGATTGGGAAGGTAACCTATTCAATAAGGTCATTTAAAATGTCTGTTAGGAAAAAAATGTAACGTAAAATTCAAATTTACCGTATAATTATAACAATAATTCCTGAATAATGTAATAGTAGTAATATTTGTATGTTTTAGTTTTAATTTAGGTTAATCCGCACATAAACACTTTGGATAAGCGACTGGAGATTCAAAGTTTTACGGTATTATTGACTGTTGAATTTGAGTAACAGCCAGAATTACCTGAAGATGCAAGAGATACAGATAATGGTTTAGTAACAAGCCTTGTAATTTTGGTGGCATATAATAATGGAAGTATTATTCATAGTATGGCGGCTAATTTTATTTCTATCAAACTAAACAGCAGAAACAGAGTTAAGCGTTCCATAAATTTTACACTGTTGTATACTGTTTGAAGTTGCAAATTTTTTTATACGTCAAGAATTATACGTTAATTAATTGTGAGCACTTATTTTAGACATTTATTTTCTGGTAAAATTGTCATATCTGCAGAAAAAATACATCATCTGTAAGTGATAATAATTCACGAGATGCACAAAAATGGTGACGTAGGTATGAATCGTCTAAACAAGAGTTTGAATAACAGGTCGTAAGAGGAAATGTAAATGCCATGTGAGGAATATCTTTGCTCCGAAACGTAATTCTTAAACAACAGTGACAGATTAACAGTAGTGCTATAGATCAAAAACACCAGCTGAAAGTAAAGTTTTGCCAAATTTAGGAGACTCTTGAGGTGCAGTTCAGACAAAATGTCAGTGCTTATAGTGAGGAAACTTGTGCTTCTAAAAGTAATACTTAAACAACAGTAACAGAATGCTGAAAATAGTTTGATAGAAATGAAAAGAGGTCAATACAATTGCCGAAAGTGATGTTTTCTACATTTAAGAGACCCTTAAAGTCCAATTGAGACTAGATATCTGCGGTTAGTACACAACGGGTGGTAATGTTTTAACAGTTACAATATCCGTAAAGAAGCAGTTTAGTAGTATATTTATTTATTTTCCTTCATAAGTATACAATAGAAACAATTAAAAGTTGTGTTTATTATTATTTCTTGCGTAGTAGCTTGACCCGCATTTTTTATTTGCTTTCACAAGTTTCATCACCAAGCAACACTTTGTAAAGGAAACCTACCATTACTAGTAGTAAAAAGTGCTTCACTATAAACTAAAGTAAGGAAAAACTGCAAACAAAAAGCTCATCAAATATTCATGAAAATGTGTCAATCAAAATGAAAGCCACTTTAGGAGTTCTTGAAGCAGAATAGCCTTCGTCAATGGAAAGAAAACCAGACTACTTTTTGTGTTTATTCATCTTTGAAACGTTCTTTGCTTGTTTTTTATAATTTTTTCATTCACTATAGATATGATCTCGTTAACAAAAACTTGTTTCTACACTATTCTAGTATAATTTTTCATATCCACTCTTCCTTACTTACTCCGTACTTCATTTACGATAATTTATTTCATAGCTCTAAAACTTTCTAGTCATAGAATGCTTCTAGTCATTTCTTACTGAAACAAAATAATACGGTGAAAATTAAGCTGAATTCGTGGAATATTTCGTCACCATAAACCCACAAGCTTAACCTTTCCCAGTGTAATTTACATATTATACATGAGATGTGCCTGAAAGAGCGACAGCTAATTTTGAAAGGGAAGTTTTATATTCAACAAAACTCAGCATTAACTGAGGCTCAGGAAAGCTTTTACACCGAGAGTTACCTTGTCTAACTACAACGTTATGGAGTTTACTTGCCTTATCCACTCTTCTGTTCACGAAAGAATTGTTATCGACATATGTTAAGGTCTGCGAAGGGAGTTTCTATAGCAATGAAATTCTTTCAGTAAACTATGTGAAGTAAGTATTGTATAATTATCACATTGGCTACATATGCTTATTAATACATAGTCTTAATGTGATGATTCATCTTATTAGGTTTTATGCTTGCTTTTATGTTTTTTATGTTTGATATATTAGAAATGCATTTAATATCAAGCAATAATTGGCCATGTATGGAATTCTAAAAAGCCGTATGTGTACTCTATTATAAATCAATTTCAGATTCAATTTATTTAATTAATTTGATGAAGAATAACGTTGGTGCTATTTTAGTTAGAGTTTTTATATTTTTAAATTGTCCTAAGTCGTTATAAGAATAAACTAATGTAAATTTAAATTAATCTAAATTCGAAAACACGAATAAAGTAATTAATTTCTCAGAATAATATTAATGTGTGTATCGGTTATTTATGATATGACTTCAAAGAAAATCTGTTTGTATACTACGTTAAGAACAATAAATAGTAATTCTGGGTAATCAATACTGTCAAAAGTAATCTTTGCTAAAACAGTAGTACTAAAAAGTCTAATTACCTAAAAACAATAATTATAGACATACAGTTGCTATGCCATTCTAAAGTTCATTCACTATTTTGTTACATTTTTTCGAGCAATGTATTTTATTAAACATAAAAGTGAAAAGAAACAAAAATGTCACAAATATCTTTACCCTTTGATTGAATTATTACTCAGGTTCAGTAATCTTGTGAATACCAGTGAATATTTCATCTTAATGTAATAACTGAAACTTAAGAACACTGATAGGTTTGAAAGACAAAATTTGTTGTGTATGAGAATGAGATCTTAGCGATAGTGCAACCTCTGCCAGTCATGGTTCTGACAGATTTGTGTTATAATTTTTCTACTGCAAACTAATTAGAAATAAATTGTAATGCGTGATGAAAAAACAAAACTGTATCTCATATAAATACGAGACTCATAACAAAATTAAAATACAAGACTAGACTAATTATAAACATATTACTTATTTTATGGTATAGCTGATCCAGGAATTGGTAAATGTGTATTCTGGGTCCAATAAAGTTATGAAATCCAACAAACCAAATAATTGGTTTCTTACAATGCAAAACCAATTATGACAAAATCCATTCGTTACACCAACTGATTATTTTTTGGTTGGTTTAGGCTACGTACATTCTACAATAATAAACGGTATATTTTATATCAATGTATTTTTTGACAGTTTTTAACAGTGTTTGGTATTATTTTTTAATATATTAATATTTAGAACTGTTTCGCAGTGTTAGCCTGTTTAGAGAAACGTGCACAATTTACAACGTATTATATAAAGAGTTGTGCATGAAAGTTTCAAATGAAATACATCATATTATTGCGACTTTAACTCAATCAAGACGGACGGAAAACGTAAAGTCATCTTAAGAGGAGTAAGGTTTTACTCCTATGAGGAAATATAACTATCACGTATACTCATTCCTCTGAACTTAATTCTAGTTTAATAAATTACGTAGCCATACAAACACTAGATCTGATAAATTATTCGTACTAAATACTTACCGTAGAAAAATATTTTATGTAATTTTCAATACAATCTAAATGATATATTCTGTTGACTGCTAAATATGTATAGTTGGGTCTATCGTTTCTTACAATGCAGTATCTACTTTATCCGTATTATTTGTAATTAAACTGTAGTGCAGTAGTTCAGTAACTCAACTTTGACCTAGTTCTGAATGCGAAACTCTTACCGACAACCTTTACGAAGAATATACCTGTACAGTATAAATGTGGTTTACGTCTCTCATTGTTGTCAATGATCTCCTCCAAATATGGTGCAATTTGACGTCAAATCCTAACTCCCAATTTAAACAATGCCCTCGGCATGATCCTCCGAAGCAACACACTCTTTGCGGTATGAACGATCGATTTCATCATACTGCACATAAAACGACGAAATCGACAGGTGATTCGATGGTAGTAGCTTTATTTACAGATTAGACATTCCTAGAACGATGCTGTAGAACAAAAACGTCACTCAGTGTCTTTTTATTTTGAACAGCGGAATAAAATAACCAATAGGATGGTTCACCTCTTGCTGGTTTCCAGGAAAAGAACCATTGTGTTACTTAAATTTAGGCAAACCAACGCCTAGCCAGGGTTAGCACATCACTAACGGCAAATGTTAAATATCGGTGTAAAAGAGATATCGCGCACTATATCTCATCATTTACCTTGGAATAAGAGGAAGCCAGCTCTGACCCAGTTCTCAGCCACGGAGAGTAGGGGATAGTACGTATTTTAAGGTTTGCCTTTATCAAGGAAGGAAGTAAACTCAAAACAATTCAAATTTATCCTCTAGAGTAACCTAGATCTATAAAACAACTCTTTAACCCAAACTCTCGACATTTAAGGGCTAGTGAGGCTACGTTCCTGAAGATCCATTGGGTTGGTTGCCCAGGCTTAAGTGACACATCGGTTTTTGCTATTCCCAGTATAGAATCAACTGGACGATATAAAGGAACCAGAAGGAAACATTCCTGGAGTGTTTAGTTGGATCTATTGCACATCCATGTGGAAATACGACCCTACATATATGATCAAAACAAATATTTTACTGAAGTAAAGACAGAAAGTATACAAATAGGGAAAAGGTGTTACGATATACAAAGAAAACAATTCGAATAAAATAATTGTTACAAATTATATATAATATAACATTCTATTAAAATAGTCCAAACACATTTACAGGTGCGATTGAGTTTCCTTATCAAGAACTACAGTAGAAGCATTCATTCCGTTACGTGACTCAGTTATCGGCGACAACTACTAACATTCTTGCTTGAGATTGGCAATTTTACTTACGTGTATCGTTTAGGAAACATTTTATTACACACAACGAACTTATATCTTATGTATACCAGTAATATATAATAACTATGAAACGTCTTTTATTGGTTGGCGTGTTATACCTTTATATTATAGGGGATTCTGTGGAAATAATGTTTTAATAATAAATTGCATTATTTTTATTTATTTCTAAGATAAAGTCTTGCGGTTTTTTTGCTTATTTTGCTTATTGTAAATTATAATGTATTAAAGTATCTTTTTACATCATAGGTTTATTATAATATTTATTTCCATTCTATATAAATAAAACGATTCCAAATCTATTATCCAATATCACAAACCGACATTTTTTTTAAATGAAACACAAAAAAACTTGGATTGGAGATTTTAAAATCTGCTATTACAAGTTGCAAATAATGTTCACTCAGTTTTTCCTCAGAAGTGACATATTCCCTAAACCTTTGAACATTTTTGAACTCAAATATGAATCATAATCATCGACAGGTGTAGTATGAATGATGGAAAACAAAGACAAACATTATTAAAATGAAAGATGCCACGTTCATATATTCACGAGAGAGCAGAAGCTGGGCGGGAGCTCTCACATTCATCAGCTTTGTTTACTTCTGGCAGTGAGGACAAAAATGATGAACTCATATTTCTTTTACTTTTGTATCCAATCATCATTTAATATACACATGTTTTAAACTTTTTAAATGTGAGTAAGAAATTTAGTATTACTATGAAAATATATACAAAATAAAAAGTTGGCTGAAAACAATTTAAGTACGAATACCGTTCCGCACACAATACATAATCGCCTTACATGTTTCTCTTGACAAACTGACGGGGCCTTATTGAAATCTTATTCTTGTCTGTACTGAGTAAATAACCGATTGACAAATAAAATAACAAAATAAATGTATCCGCATAGTTGTAACAACTACGCATACAACGGTGGTTGAAAAGCAATGACGATGATGGAATTTCTGTTACTAATAAACAGGTTTAATTCAGTTTTTTACATCATTGTGGTAATCAATACCTCAATACCAGTAATCAATAAGTAACACGATTGTAAAAAAGAAAAATAATTTTTTACATTTTATTTTAAATATGTATATGTTCCGAACGATGGTGCAACATGGCAAAGAAATCTAGGCGTTGTTGCGCAAGGGAATTTTGTGAAGTCAGCCTCTTGTATGGACATACGGTACTCCTTCACAATCGCTCAATTTTTATAACACAAACTGTTTGCAGTCCATGTTATCCCGGAAGATATATCTTATGGTAAGTAATTCCCAAGAAAAAGGTTCAAATATCTAGAAACTTTATCAAATCCGGACGTGATCCTCCAAATATTAAAAAGTGTTGCATATCTGTGTGCATTAATCCACTTTATAAATATGCCTTGAAAGTTTTAATGGGATATTAAGTTCAACGTTGATCAGATACAATGTAAGGAGTCATAACTTCGTCTATTTCTCAGCAGGCTGTTGCAATAAGCAATTAAATTCTTTGACAAAACAGTTTGTTTTTATCTCTCCTCTTACCTCACCCGTAAGCTACACTGACAGTATATGACAAGACGCTATAACTCAAAGCGCTATGATCTGTGAACATTTTATACTACAGGGTAATTGTGTTTCTAAAAACTTAACCAAAAAAGTTTAATGCTTCAAATATAAGAATACTTTTCTAACCTATTTTTTATTATTTCTAGAATATGTTTTTTATTATTTAATTCTTCATTAAATATTATTTAATGAACTAATATTACATATAATTATCTTTCCCAGTCAATTTTAAGTTACCATATGAAAGAGGGGTAGCAGACTTAATTGCATATCTGTGTGCATTAATCCACTTTATAAATATGCCTTGAAAGTTTTAATGGGATATTAAGTTCAACGTTGATCAGATACAATGTAAGGAGTCATAACTTCGTCTATTTCTCAGCAGGCTGTTGCAATAAGCAATTAAATTCTTTGACAAAAACAGTTTGTTTTTATCTCTCCTCTTACCTCACCCGTAAGCTACACTGACAGTATATGACAAGACGCTATAACTCAAAGCGCTATGATCTGTGAACATTTTATACTACAGGGTAATTGTGTTTCTAAAAACTTAACCAAAAAAGTTTAATGCTTCAAATATAAGAATACTTTTCTAACCTATTTTTTATTATTTCTAGAATATGTTTTTATTATTTTATTCTTCATTAAATATTATTTAATGAACTAATATTACATATAATTATTGTTTCCCAGTCAATTTTAAATTAACCATATGAAAGACGGGTAGCAGACTTAATTCCCGTTCAAGTATTACAACGTAAACTTAAATGCTACGTTTTTTGCTGCCACCTATTAATTCACACACCATTTATAACAATATGGAATAACTGTTGAAAAGTTTAATGATTTAAAAATAAAAGAACTTTCATATTACACAACTTCGGTTCAAACGAACGTATTTGATAATCTTTAACTTTATAAATCAATACTTCAAAGTGGTGTTTCAGCCGCAATCGAGTTTCTCTGTGTCAGTCTCCTCAGAGCATCACAGAGAATCTGACAGTATTATTTATACTATAAATATATTTAAACTTTTAACGGTTATGAACAAGTGTTTATTTAAACATTGTTTCGTGTTATAACTAGTTTATACATAAATCTAGTCCGGCACGTCTTTGCAATGAGCTATCTATTTGACTCTAATCAATTGTAAATAAACGGTAGTAGAGTAATTCAGTAAATCACCCATTACTTTTTCCTATATCTGAATGAGATAATGTTACCAACCTTCACGATTAATGTTATTTACTTATCTTGCAGTGCTAATCTACAATTTACGAGATATCAGTGTGAAATTCAACGTCACAGTACAACTATAAATTTAAAACTATCCTCTCAACATGATCTACCAAGGCATCACGCTTCTTCCAGTGTGAAGGACATATTTCATCATAAGGCAAATAAAAATGAGGAAATCAGTAGGGGTCATTGGATGATAGGACAATAGATACCTAGAACGATGATCAGGAAAAAAATAGAATAAATTAACTCCTCCTCAGGAGGTTAAACTTCTAGCATGTTTACAGCAAAACTATTGTGGTACTTAAATTAGGCCAACCCAATATTGCCAACCACTCCAAATATTGCGATATCGGAATAAAATACCTATCTGGCTCTATATCTCAGTCATACCACCTTGGAAGAAGGGGAGGCCAGCTCTGACAGCTTCTTAGTCAAAGCGGGTAGGTGAAATTACGCAATTATGTTTAAGTTGGCAAGATCCTTTAACACTAAAGGTATTTAATACCCACTCAAACGTCATCCTCCACAGTAAAATAGACCTATAGATAAACCCTCTTACTCCATATCTCGACATTTGCGGTTAGTGAGATTCCACTCCTGGAGATTAAAGTGACGCATTGGGTTTTTGCTACACCCAGTATAGAATCAACTAGAATCAGTATAAAGGAGCCAAAATAGAGCCCTCCTAGGACTGTTTATTTGGATCTATTGCACACCCTGTGGGGAGATACGACCCTACAGATATACACAAAATGCGTATTTTACTACACATAGGAATGACGTGTTACCATATACAATGAAATTCGAATAATATAATTTTCACCATTAGTATATACTACAAATTTAAATTAAACTAGTCCAAACACATTTATAGGAGCGATTGAGTTTTCTTATCAAGAACTACAGTAGAAGCATTAATTCCGCTACGTGACTCAGTTATCGGCGACGACTACCAACATTCTTGCTTGTGATTTGCTATTTTACTTATGTGTATCGTTTAGGAAACATTTTAGTATACACAACGTATTCATACTATATATTTATATACAAGTAATACGTAAGAATAATAATACGTTTTTAATTGGTTTGTGTTTATATGGTTGTAATATATTAATTATCTGTTATAGCTTTGGATTGTTTAAAGAGTAATCTGTGGAAACAAATTAATGATACATTATATACATAATTGGATTTATCTTTAAGATAACGTCTTTGCAGTTTTGTATTCCTAATCTATTTTCCAATATCACGTACTATAATTTATTTATTTTAAATACAAATAAATTGGAATTGAGATTTTACAATTTGCTATTGTCTTATTACAAATTTTTAATAACTTTCACTCAGTTTTCCATCCGGAGTGACATATTTCCTAAACCTTTGCAAAGTTTTGAACTCAAATATGAATAATACACATCGACAGTTGTAGTATGAATGATGGACAACATTATTAAAATGAAAATGCAACTTTAGTATATTCACGAGAGAGCGAAAGCTTTCACATTCATCAACATTGTTTACTTCTGGCAGTGAGGGTGAAAATTATGAACTCCTCTTGAGCTTTTTCTATTGTATCTAATTTTCATTTAATATACACATGTTTGTACCTTTTGTATACAAACGTGAGTAAGAAATTTATTATTACTATGAACATATTGAATCCTAACTGATGCAAAATATAAGGTGGCTGAAAATAACTTCCATAAGAATACAGTTCATACACTAAAGATATACATATTGTTCTCAACAAAAACTGACAAGGAATCTTTTCTTTTAATCTTTTCCTTATCTGTCCATTCGCACTGAACAAATAACCGATTCACAAATAATATATGTTTGTAAAATAACAAAATATATGTATAGACTTACATGTATAGACTATCAGCAATGATGATAATAGAATTTGTTGAACATTTCTTTTAATAATAAAAAAGATGATCCCAAAACTTAATTTGATCCTTAAGCAAAAACTATATTACGAGTCTAATGTCAAAATTGTTTTAGTATTATATAAACTACTGTAGGAAGCTCACGTTTAGTGTAGCGACGATTACGGGGTAGGGAGGAAGGTTCGAGCAAATTCCTTAAACTAGAAATTCCAAAAATATCCCGTTATATTTACCTCACCCCACTACCTCAGTGTAAATTCGCCCTTACTGTCTTCATTGGCCTTATTCATCTTCAGAGTATTATTTTAGTCTTTGTGAACAGTGTAGTTAATCCTGTGCTTTATTTAAACAGTACTCATAAATTAGGAATAAAGGAAACTTATTAATTATTGTTATTTTTAAACATTGTGTATAGTAATAATTTAAATATATACTTATTGTTTAACGTTATTTCCTAATCTATGTATTTGTGCTGACTCTTTTGCATTTGTACTATCAATACAATGCATTAATTTAACGTTTAAAAACAAATTGACAACTGCAAAAGTAACAGTACAATTGATAATACTAAACAATTCAACAAAAATATTAAAATAATTACCAACCAATGACAACTGTCTAATATACAGAAATAAGGCAAGAACAAAGATCGAAATAATACTGTTGATAGTACTATGCAAACATAAAATTTTTTCAATTTAAGAAAGCCGATAGTCAAATTCAAATTATTTTTTGTAATGAATTAGTGCTTAATGTAATTTTATTAAAACACGCACTAAAATATTATTAAACCCGATTAAGTTAATAATTATTTTTAAACAGAGAATAAGAGTCAGTAAAGGAGCTATAACATAACCGTGAGTTGTGTGACGCGCGGCGTTTACCAAATGGAACCCAAAGAGTAATGAGTACGAGGGATTACACAACCTGTTAGAGATTGTTTTGGTAATCCTGCTGTCTTCTTGCGGCAAAATGACAGCTGTGGCAAAAGATTTAATTTTTTGTTTACGACTTAACTTTCAGTACTGTATTATGTCGCTGTTTCAGGAAATCTGAGTATGAACTCCTTATAACTTTTCAAAACAAATTATTCAAATAAAATAATGATGAATTCATCTCAAAAACTGTTAATCTTCCAAAAGGATCCTTGCAATGAGAAATTTAGACGGAAATGTGACGAAAAGTCTACCGGTATTCTTGTTCTAAATATTATCTGCATATTAACATAGTTAGTACAATAGTTGGGTGGTGACATAATCTAACACGTTGGAAGATTCTCTCTCTCTCCCTCCCTCCCTCCCTCTCTCTCTCTCTCTCTCCTCTCTCTCTCTCTCTCTCTCCTCCTCTCTCTCTCTCTCTCTCTCTCTCTCTCCTCTCTCTCTCTCTCTCTCTCTCTCTCTCTCTCTCTCTCTCTCTCTCTCTCTCTCTCTCTCTCTCTCTCTCTCTCCTCTCTTCTCTCTCTCTCTCTCTCTCTCTCGCTCTCTCTCCTCTCTCTCTCTCTCTCTCTCTCTCTCTCCCCCTCTCCCTCTCTCTCTCCCCCTCTCCCTCTCCCTCTCCCTCTCTCTCTCTCTCTCTCGTACTTCTGACTCGTATTTTTAAAATTTTACTCACGACAGGAATTTTTCTTAACTCTATTCTGGGATTTATGTGTGAATTTAGACTAAAATTCCAGTTTTTTAATGCCCTGTCACTGCCATCGTAATTGCTCATTTTCTAATTTGGCAATATGGTAACCTGAATTATCTCACCAGTACTAATCTAATAATCTTCAAGCTTAATTGGATATTGGCTGCAATATATCTTGTAGTAAATAGTGGATGCGTGTATTTCGTAGTTAAACGATGAAAACTACAATAATCGGTATTATTTTTCCTTATGTTTATTTATTTATGTTCATTTATGTAATTTTTAATAATTATATTATATTAATAATATTAAGTAATAATATTTTATTGAATAAGGTAGTCTTTTCACTTAAATCATAACCTGAAGTTTGTTTTCACTAAATGCTGCAAAATCAACAAACTACGAAATATGGCTACTCCCTTTGATATTATGTTGTGAATCATTAAATAAACTCTCATTATAGCCTTAGCGATCCAATGTATGTTTCTGCCATAGTTTTAGAAATGCACAGAAGGAAGAATATCTTTTAACACTATACACCTAACATCCTTATATTCTGTGTTATTATAAATTGGTGAAGTCCTTGATAAATACGTCCTACTCAACCCCGTCAAAGGAAAAACTCATAGCAAACTTCAATTATTGATAATGTTCACAACAAATACTCACTAAATATAATTGAAATTACAAAACACCCTAATGGGTTGAAGTAAATTTAGGTAATAAAAACAGTGCGGGGGAATTTACGGGAGAGATATTTAAAATATTTTACCCGCAAATTCGCAGAATAAACTAGATATTTCTTTACCCTGAATATTTGGTTTATAGCAATGTAATATTTTGGAGCCCAAACGCTAAACAACCAATCAGTGACAAAGAGGAAAAGGATCTGGGAGATAAATCTACCCAACAGCTAAATAGATTTCAAGTATTTAATATGAGGTGTGACTACAGGACCTTACCAGGTAGTTGGCTATTTACAGTTATAAGGGCATCAGAAACACTCTGGATACCGGGAAAGCTAAAGGGCTGAAGGTACTAAGAAGCCATAAGGTCCAAAATGCTACGAGATCCCTTGAATGGAATCCCAAAACCCTCAGATCAGAAAATAACCATCAAGATGATGATGAAACCTAATACAATGTTTTCCTGTTGTTTGAATACGACTTTCTGACACGGACATGAATGAAGATTGGAAGTAGAAGTAGGCGACTTATAAAAATAGACTTATTTAAGCAATTTATATTCATTATATAAAAATCCCACTTACTGAGGATAAAGACACAGAACAGTGGATGTACCATAACATTGTGTAGTAAGCACAACACAATGCACAATTGATTTCAGAGTGCACGGAATGTAATGAGTTTTTACATTGTAGCGGTCCCAGTTTGCTCAGTCTAGGGGGTGGGAAGGGTAGGTGTGGTTTTCACAAGTTAACGGCGGAGTAGAGTTAACTGTTAACGGTACTATCGGAGGGCGCCACCTTGTTTCCAGTAGTAGTGTGGTAGGAGAACGGAGTCAGAACAAGGAAAAGACCCGTTACTGAATGATGTTGTAAAATTAATGACCTTATAACCAACCAAAGTAAGAGTGAGTTAAATACAAGGTAAATTTAAGAAAAGGAAATACATGTAAGAAAGCTAAACTCATTCAATGTAATCATTAAGTTTAGAAAAATTCTAAGAGCCTGTTTTTTTTTTATTGCATAAGAAACATTTATCAAATGAAATATTTATTAAAATTATGTAATTTTACATTTCATATCATGGAAAAAGGTTTGATTACCATTTCTGTATTTGGATCTCAACAGTCTGAGGGTACAGGTAACCCTTAGATTTATCAATACAATATACCCTAAACACCAGTAATTATACACTAAACAACATTACCTTGGCCGGCCACTAGTACTTCTGGTATTTTACCCATAGATATCAATCAAACAATACTTACATAAACTAGACACATATTTACACAAAGCACATTAAACATCAATATGTATCCAATAAAGAAAGATATTTATAAGTAATTATTCAACTACGTAGATCACAACCATACGCCTCCGTAAGGGCTCACGGTCAGGGAGGAAGGCACAGTAGCAGGTAAGGCACGGGCACTGGGTGGGTAGTGGTACGCAGACCTATGTGGAGGCACACAAACCGCTCCCGAACAAATCCCTGAGCACAATTCAGACAATAGAATCTACAAAAATATTTTTGACACTAAAAGATGTATAATAGTTGCTTCAGAATAGCACGTAAAATTTTATGTTAACAATAATAACAATGAAACCTAAATATTCCGTGAAATAATCTTAACATGAAGTATTTTGAGAGATATATAATCGGTTTGTAATGTAAATAACCCCAAAAATTAACTATTAGTCAATTACTCAATCTACAGTAGTCAATATAATGAGATATAGTTAATTAAATTCCAACAATAAATTATTAACTAAAATAAGCTTTAAATAGAATTCACTTGAAAACATCTTTTCATATTTGTTTCCTATTCTACAAATGCCTTTTTTTACTTACATTTTGACAAAGCACGTAGCATAAATTACCAACATTTATTATCCTGAATTTACAAACAACAACAAAAAATAAAACAGACTAACAGATAATTTTTAACTTATAGGCCACACAACACTATTTATTACCTAAAGTACATTTTGTTGTAATTTCAAATGCATTATTTAAAATAAAAGTTCTAACCATTGTAACAACATATGTTTGGATCTAAGAAAATATGAACCATTAAAACACTATGTTAATATTTACAATCTGAAAGGATTTATATTTATGAGTACAACTTACAAATTAATAAACGCTCAAGTAAGTTCTGCTTCTTAATTTCACTAATATATTTACCTACTCTGGTTGGTTGAGAAAAGAAAAATTAATTTCAAGTATCTGGATTCAAAAGTATTTATAATTTCTTGGTAGCACACATTATTTGACTTAAAAGAATATTAAAATACCTCACCTTGGCAACAATCCAGTAATGGGCCAGGAAGGGAGCAATGTAGGTAAAGACATTATAGATAACCTCGTGGAGACTCAATTTCCAACTGAACAATCTTCAAACTATCGCCATGAGAGAGAGAGAATAACCTCGTGAAGCCTGACAGTCAGTAACAAAGTCCAACAGGAAGTAGGAGTCAATTGTTGTTTGGCCAGCTGGAGCTGCAGCTGTTTAATAGCCAGCTGATATGGATTTTCCAGGTTGATCAGGCCTCTCTCTGCTGCCAAAGTTAATAAAATCTAACTCTTACTCTCTGTTATAAAATTTAAGGTTCACAAAAAAAATGTTACACCACCCCCTCTCTCATGAGAAAATTTCCCAAATTTTCATCCGTTACTGAAGATAAGGTTTTAAGTCCGAGGTATGCCAGGTGCCCATGAATTGCCCATCTTCTGATTGGAGCTGATAGGTCACTGGAGATATTTTCTTCTTAATTCGGTAAGGCCCAACAAATTTTTGAAAGAGTTTGGATGACTTGTAGTTGACTGCATCCGCTTGGGTGAAGTTCCTCTTCCATACAAGTTGACCTGCTTTAAAACTGCTGCTCTTTCCTCCGCAGGTTGTATCGTTGAGCATTAATCTCATGTGCCCTCTTCATCCTTTCTTTGATCTCCTTAAAAAACTTCATTCAAGCGCGTCAGTTTCTGGAGGTGATCACCTGCATCGGAAAGCTGAGGCAAATCTTCCTCACCAAGATTCCCAGATCCCTCACCCGATAAGTTTATCTCATGTCCGAATACAAGAAAGGCTGGAGAATGACCAGTGGTCTCATGTACTGCCGTTCGTAGGGGCACACCCAATCTGAGGTAACTTAATATCCCAATTGCGGTGATTATCCCCAACATAAGATCTCAACATGTTCCCTATAGTTCGGTTCACCCGCTCCGTTGGGTTTGCTTGAGGATGATGACTAGGAGTGTAGATAGTCTTCACTTTATATTCCTTGAGCAAATCTCGAAATGGTTGACCAATGAATTCAGATCCATTGTCGCAAATGACAATGTTAGGAACCCCATATACCAAGAATACATCTTCCTCCAAATGTTTAGCAACAAGTCTTGCAGTTGCTGCTCTTAATGGAAACAGAAGGGTATACCTGCTGAAGTAATCCACCACTACCATCAGGTACTTGTAACCTCTTGATGATCTTACAAAAGGTCCCATCAGATCCAGACTTATTGTCTGCCACGGTCGGTCCACTACTCTCTGAGACCCCATAAGTCCTGCTGGCTTTAAGGTAGCCGACTTAGCTTGCTGACACACCCTACAGCGAGAGACATATGTTGCGGTGTCCTTCCTCATCTTAGGCCAATAGTACTTCTGTAAGAGTCTGTGGTAGGTTTTATACGTGCCCAAGTGTCCAGATGTAGGAGCGTCATGAAATTGTTTGAAGAGTTTCCCACGCTGATCCTTGGGTACAACTAGCTTCCAATCTTCTTGCTCATCACCAACCGAAGTAGATGAAGGGACACACTTCCAGAGCTGATTATCGACAACTTTCCATGAAGAGTAAAGGTCAGGCTTTTCTTTTACTGAGTCGATCATCTTCAGATACCACTTGTCCCCAATCGGAAAAACAGTTAGTGAGGGAATCAACGATAAATTCTGCAGGTACAGATTCTAATGGGTTCCTAGATAAAAGATCCGGAACGACGTGTTCTTTACCTTTGCGATGCAGCAAAGTGAATTTAAAAGGTTGAAGACGTAATGCCCACCGTGCCAATCTTCCTTGAGGATCTTTTAAATTATGAAGCCATAACAAACTGTGATGGTCAGTTACAACAACAAAGTGAATTCCTTCTATATAAGGGCGGAACTTTTCAATTGACCAAATGACGGCCAAACACTCCCGCTCTGTAGCAGAAAACTTTTGCTCAGTTTTGCTCAATGTCCGACTTGCATAGGCAATCACATTTTCTCCTTCCTCTGACATCTGGGAGAGTACCGCTCCAACACCAACAGCCGAAGCGTCACAAGAAATGGTAAATTCCTTCCCAAAGTCTGGGCAAGAAAGGATTGGAGATTTTACAAGGTTACCCTTTATATCTTCAAAGCATTCTGAGCTTCAATGGTCCACTTAAAGTTGTTATGTTTCCTCAGCATTGAAGTAAGAGGATAAAGACGAGAGGCAAAAATTTGGGATAAATCTCCGATACCAACTTGCAGTACCGCAGAATGCACGGACTTCCTTCACTGAGCGAGGGGTAGGAATTTCCAAAATGGCTTTCACCTTTTCAGGGTCAACTCTCAGGCCATTAGCATCGACAATATAGCCCAAATATCGAAGTTCAGGTTGGCAAAATCGGCACTTGTCTTGATTTAAGGTTAGATTAGCTGCTGCTAGCCGCTTGAAGACTTCTTCCAGAATTTCAAGATGTTTCTCAAAGGTCTGTGTGACTATTATTACGTCATCAAGGTAGATAAAGACAAAAGGTTCCAAGTCCATCCCTAATATATTATCAACCAATCGTTGCCAGGTGGCTGGTGCATTGTGGAGTCCAAATGGGAGAACATTAAAGTGGAAAAGACCTCTTCCTTGGATTGTAAAGGCAGTTTTCTCTTTACTTGAAGCTTCAAGGGGAATCTGCCAGTAAGCGCTTTTGATATCCAACGCAGACAAGTATTGGGCATCCCTTAAGCGATCCAAAATCGAAGTGACATGAGGTAAGGGGTAAGCATCTCTGCAAGTGACTGAGTTGACTTTCCGGAAATCGACGCAAAACCTTTGGCCACCATCAGGTTTGTCCACAAGTATGATTGGGGAGGACCAAGCACTTCTTGAAGGTTCTACAACACCCAGTTTCAATCATTTTATCAAGTTCGGCATACACAAGTTGCAATCTAGCGGGAGACATGGGATAGTAGCGTTGCTTTATGGGAGAAGCATCTCCAGTGTCAATTTTATGCTGCACTAAATGGGTTCTTCCTAATTTCTCTCCTTGATTGCAAAAGTACTTCTCCAAAAGATTATTTAAGTCTTCCCTTTGTGACGTAGTCAATACGGTAGAGTCTTGTAGACCAATTGCACATATCTGGCCTCGTGTTGGTGGGTTCTCAGAAAATTCCCAGGACTTCTCATAGGCGTCCATAACAATATGCATAGCATTCCAAAATCTATCCCCAAAATAATTGTTTGAGATAGAGAAGGTACAACAATGACAGATAAATGTTTTGTTTTATGAGCGAGAGTAATAGGAATGTTGGCTCTTCCAATAATCTTATGTTTCTGGTGGTCAGCAGTTTCTACAAATTGGGTTGGACAATGGCCGAATTTTTTGCCGGGAACTTATCAAAAATCCACATCAGGTCTCTTCCGATCACTGTATTTGAAGCTCCAGAATCTAACAATGCTTTGCAACTAAATCCAAAAATTCGAATTGGTAGATAAGGTCGCGGATCATTAGCGGAAGTTTCAATCAGAAAATTTATACCTTTAGGCAATGAAGCCAAATCACAATTGGACAACTTATTGGTTGACGGTAAATGAGATAAGGGAGGTACTCCTAAGATGCCCGAGGAGGCTCCCTTCGTACCCCGTTTTTTTTGAATACACTTAGGACAGGTTGTTTTGCGATAACCAGTATGCCCACAGCCATAGCAGAAAAGTTGCCTCTCTTTAGGACAATTACTGTACATGTGGCCTTCCTCACCACAATTCCAACATTTGGGACTTCCTTGGGACAAAACTCGTAGGTTTATTAAGTGCATGAACTTGATGATTTGAGGAATTCTTGCGATTATCAGTGCGAGAGTAAGCTAGATCAGGTTCTAAGACGGTGCCTGGCCTAGGAGGAGGCCTACTATTTGTAGTTCTCAATCTTCCCAGCTCAGCCTCACGTCCCATTTGTCGGAGTTCATCAATAGAAGAGATCACAAACATACAGAGTTTGTCCTGCAAATAATGATTTAGATTTCTAAGAATCTGACGAATCCTGATGGGTTCCGGAATTGGATTTGACAAACGACCATAAAGACCCTCCATAGAAGCAATGAAAAGATCAATATGCTCTTGATCGCCTTGAGTTCTGTTCATAATCTCCTGTAGCAACATATCGTCATAATCCGGCGTCTGAAAAACAAGTTTCATCTCCATACACAATTGCTCCCAGGAATTGACTCTGCCCACGGTCGACCGATACCAAATTAAAGCATTGCCGGTAAATAAATCAACTGCTGACCTAAAAAGTTGAGCTTCAGAAACTCCGCGAGCATGACGAAGTTCCTCAACCCGCTGTAAAAATGCACCAATGCTCTGGCCAGGACCATACATACATGACTCATCAGGTTTCAGTTTCCTATTTCCAACCATAGTAGATTTTCCTTGTCCAGCATGTCCAAGAGGGGGAAGGTGCTTTTCTTGTGCGATATTCTTCCGATTTACATTTCCTTGAGAGGGTGGAGTTTCTGTATTGGTACCTTGGGAAGTGCCTCCTTCTTCCGCAGTATTCACTGACGTATCTTCACTCGCCTTCTTTTCTTCAGCTCCGTCCAGTTTTTTCGCATGCTCTTCAGCACCGTCCAGCTTCTCCGTTACCTTAGATGAGAGGGAAAGGAAGGTATCTAGCATGTGTTTTGATCTCTGTAATAAGTCGTCCTTTCTCCTCCGCTGTGTCTTTATCCCAGTCCAGATCCACAGGTATACGCTCCACTCGCAAGTAAAGATGCCAAAGGCGGGCAGAAAGTTTTTGATATTCATTGTCTTTTGTATTTCCTTCATAATCTTCAACTAGCTCTGACAGGTCATTGAATTTTTCCTCACATTCTTCAAGTTCGGTTTCAGCATTTAGATTACTGATAACGTCTTCCTTAATCTCAACATTATCAAGAAAAGCTTGAGAGAGCCTGGATCTCAATTCATTTGCATTTCCTGTAGTAGCTAAACCTCTAAGTTTTCAACTCATATTCATTTTCATGACGACGTAAATAATATGCATTCATGGTGACAGCAGAAACCAAATTCCAAAGTGAAAAACGAACACTCACACAATTTAAGAAAAGATAATAGAGGTGTAACAGTCAGTAAACAAAACCACTAATAATTACGAGTACCGACAAAAGTGTTGCAATATACAACAAGTTAACCAACCATAATGTCCATATCAATCACCATCAGAACAAAAAAAAATTCACAAATATATTATATAGTCCCCACACAAGCCAGGTCCCACGTTGACAGCGCCAAAATGTAGCGGTCCCAGTTTGCTCAGTCTAGGGGGTGGGAAGGGTAGGTGTGGTTTTCACAAGTTAACGGCGGAGTAGAGTTAACTGTTAACGGTACTATCGGAGGGCGCCACCTTGTTTCCAGTAGTAGTGTGGTAGGAGAACGGAGTCAGAACAAGGAAAAGACCCGTTACTGAATGATGTTGTAAAATTAATGACCTTATAACCAACCAAAGTAAGAGTGAGTTAAATACAAGGTAAATTTAAGAAAAGGAAATACATGTAAGAAAGCTAAACTCATTCAATGTAATCATTAAGTTTAGAAAAATTTCTAAGAGCCTGTTTTTTTTTATTGCATAAGAAACATTTATCAAATGAAATATTTATTAAAATTATGTAATTTTACATTTCATATCATGGAAAAAGGTTTGATTACCATTTCTGTATTTGGATCTCAACAGTCTGAGGGTACAGGTAACCCTTAGATTTATCAATACAATATATCCTAAACACCAGTAATTATACACTAAACAACATTACCTTGGCCGGCCACTAGTACTTCTGGTATTTTACCCATAGATATCAATCAAACAATACTTACATAAACTAGACACATATTTACACAAAGCACATTAAACATCAATATGTATCCAATAAAGAAAGATATTTATAAGTAATTATTCAACTACGTAGATCACAACCATACGCCTCCGTAAGGGCTCACGGTCAGGGAGGAAGGCACAGTAGCAGGTAAGGCACGGGCACTGGGTGGGTAGTGGTACGCAGACCTATGTGGAGGCACACAAACCGCTCCCGAACAAATCCCTGAGCACAATTCAGACAATAGAATCTACAAAAATATTTTTGACACTAAAAGATGTATAATAGTTGCTTCAGAATAGCACGTAAAATTTTATGTTAACAATAATAACAATGAAACCTAAATATTCCGTGAAATAATCTTAACATGAAGTATTTTGAGAGATATATAATCGGTTTGTAATGTAAATAACCCCAAAAATTAACTATTAGTCAATTACTCAATCTACAGTAGTCAATATAATGAGATATAGTTAATTAAATTCCAACAATAAATTATTAACTAAAATAAGCTTTAAATAGAATTCACTTGAAAACATCTTTTCATATTTGTTTTCCTATTCTACAAATGCCTTTTTTTACTTACATTTTGACAAAGCACGTAGCATAAATTACCAACATTTATTATCCTGAATTTACAAACAACAACAAAAATAAAACAGACTAACAGATAATTTTTAACTTATAGGCCACACAACACTATTTATTACCTAAAGTACATTTTGTTGTAATTTCAAATGCATTATTTAAAATAAAAGTTCTAACCATTGTAACAACATATGTTTGGATCTAAGAAAATATGAACCATTAAAACACTATGTTAATATTTACAATCTGAAAGGATTTATATTTATGAGTACAACTTACAAATTAATAAACGCTCAAGTAAGTTCTGCTTCTTAATTTCACTAATATATTTACCTACTCTGGTTGGTTGAGAAAAGAAAAATTAATTTCAAGTATCTGGATTCAAAAGTATTTATAATTTCTTGGTAGCACACATTATTTGACTTAAAAGAATATTAAAATACCTCACCTTGGCAACAATCCAGTAATGGGCCAGGAAGGGAGCAATGTAGGTAAAGACATTATAGATAAGGTGTAACATTTTTTTTGTGAACCTTAAATTTTATAACAGAGAGTAAGAGTTAGATTTTATTAACTTTGGCAGAGAGGCCTGATCAACCTGGAAAATCCATATCAGCTGGCTATTAAACAGCTGCAGCTCCAGCTGGCCAAACAACAATTGACTCCTACTTCCTGTTGGACTTTGTTACTGACTGTCAGGCTTCACGAGGTTATTCTCTCTCTCTCATGGCGATAGTTTGAAGATTGTTCAGTTGGAAATTGAGTCTCCACGAGGTTATCTATAATGTCTTTACCTACATTGCTCCCTTCCTGGCCCATTACTGGATTGTTGCCAAGGTGAGGTATTTTTAATATTCTTTTAAGTCAAATAATGTGTGCTACCAAGAAATTATAAATACTTTTGAATCCAGATACTTGAAATTAATTTTTCTTTTCTCAACCAACCAGAGTAGGTAAATATATTAGTGAAAATTAAGAAGCAGAACTTACTTGAGCGTTTATTAATTTGTAAGTTGTACTCATAAATATAAATCCTTTCAGATTGTAAATATTAACATAGTGTTTTTAATGGTTCATATTTTCTTAGATCCAAACATATGTTGTTACAATGGTTAGAACTTTTATTTTAAATAATGCATTTGAAATTACAAACAAAATGTACTTTAGGTAATAAATAGTGTTGTGTGGCCTATAAGTTTAAAAATTATCTGTTAGTCTGTTTTATTTTTGTTGTTGTTTGTAAATTCAGGATAATAAATGTTGGTAATTTATGCTACGTGCTTTTGTCAAAATGTAAGTAAAAAAAGGCATTTGTAGAATAGGAAACAAATATGAAAAGATGTTTTCAAGTGAATTCTATTTAAAGCTTATTTTAGTTAATAATTTATTGTTGGAATTTAATTAACTATATCTCATTATATTGACTACTGTAGATTGAGTAATTGACTAATATTTTAATTTTTGGGGTTATTTACATTACAAACCGATTATATATCTCTCAAAATACTTCATGTTAAGATTATTTCACGGAATATTTAGGTTTCATTGTTATTATTGTTAACATAAAATTTTACGTGCTATTCTGAAGCAACTATTATACATCTTTTAGTGTCAAATATTTTTGTAGATTCTATTGTCTGAATTGTGCTCAGGGATTTGTTCGGGAGCGGTTTGTGTGCCTCCACATAGGTCTGCGTACCACTACCCACCCAGTGCCCGTGCCTTACCTGCTACTGTGCCTTCCTCCCTGACCGTGAGCCCTTACGGAGGCGTATGGTTGTGATCTACGTAGTTGATTAATTACTTATAAATATCTTTCTTTATTGGACACATATTGATGTTTAATGTGCTTTGTGTAAATATGTGTCTAGTTTATGTAAGTATTGTTTGATTGATATATATGGGTAAAATACCAGAAGTACTAGTGGCCGGCCAAGGTAATGTTGTTTAGTGTATAATTACTGGTGTTTAGGGTATATTGTATTGATAAATCTAAGGGTTACCTGTACCCTCAGACTGTTGAGATCCAAATACAGAAATGGTAATCAAACCTTTTTCCATGATATGAAATGTAAAATTACATAATTTTAATAAATATTTCATTTGATAAATGTTTCTTATGCAATAAAAAAAAAACAGGCTCTTAGAATTTTTCTAAACTTAATGATTACATTGAATGAGTTTAGCTTTCTTACATGTATTTCCTTTTTCTTAAATTTACCTTGTATTTAACTCACTCTTACTTTGGTTGGTTATAAGGTCATTAATTTTACAACATCATTCAGTAACGGGTCTTTTCCTTGTTCTGACTCCGTTCTCCTACCACACTACTACTGGAAACAAGGTGGCGCCCTCCGATAGTACCGTTAACAGTTAACTCTACTCCGCCGTTAACTTGTGAAAACCACACCTACCCTTCCCACCCCCTAGACTGAGCAAACTGGGACCGCTACAACATTCTTCTTTCAGTTCAACACATTGTTGTAAACAATACGCTCTTGTCACTACTGACTTCTGACGTTATGTACTCCCCTATGTTTCTATCAGTATTTAAAGAAAATTAAATACACATTACATCATAAAATGTATAAAGATTATTAAAATTATATTAAATGTGTACAAATGATAAATATGAGTATGATACATGCTCTTAGTTGCACTCTTAGTTACATGCACTTATTAAAATTAACTTTAATATTTAAGTTTGTTTTCCAATCGATCGGACTTTAAAAATTATACATAACTTATATTGAAATAAATTCAATATATTATCTTTTTCCATAGTATTGTATATATTTCATTAGCGGTTCGGTCTTTTCTTCGATATTGAAAGATCAGTCTCTCAGTAAACCAAAACAAAACACCTTCAGCTCTAAATCATGTAATGATGTGAATAAAACAACGTAAAATATTAATATGTTTCCTTTAAATTTAACATTTGTTCAATTCCTTAAATATAAAGTAAAATAAAAGTCAAAAAAGAAATATCTTGGACATATTCTGTTCAAAATAAAACTGTCACAGTCGTTAAAACCAAATTGATAATTATGTATTTTCATGTACGTATCCTTCGTATTTAATCTTACAAATAATAATATGAATTATAACCATATTCTTAAATCGTCTTTGTAATGAAATTAGTATCACACGTAAAATCATTCAAAATTAATTTTTGCCGTATATAATATTAAGTCAATTTTATTCGTATTACATTATAATTTTAAAACATTGACTAAAATGCATTTTACAATTACAGCAGTTAAAATAATTATTTCTTCGCGTTATTATTCCTATCTTCGGAGATTAATGTATTCATTCTCCAAATGGTTGCAGGGAGATGATGTTTGTTTACTAGAACACATTTTTAGTAATTTAACTAATCTCCGCATGAAATTACAAAGGGAGGGGATTAAAGTAAAGGAGGGGCGGGCAGGACACAAGTAAGAGAGAGAAGAAAGTACCTATAACAATTATTGTGTTTCTACAGTGCAGAAAATGCTAATTCGTATCAGCTGTTTCTATCCGTAATGTGTGTCGAGCCCGTTCGACAGAAACAAGTCAAGACCTGTCTGTCAGTATGCCTACACTAAACTTACGAGACCTTTTCAATTACTTATAAAGGCACTATAAAAGTTTCCCTTAATAAAACTCAACAGTGACACTTCCTATTGACCTCCCAATTTCAATAAGAACGAGCAACCGTCACTATAGTCCTCTTAAAGAAAACAGGTAAACATTGTCCATAGTTATGTCCACACAAAATTAACGTAAAGTTTCCAAATACTGATATGAATTTGTCTGCAGGTGTTCAATATTAAGATCTAAAGTAAGTATGGAAACAATTGTATATTTGACTTACTACTTTTTCGTTTTCAATCTTAACTCTGCCGCGTTTATTGTAATGTACTTGAATATTTCACTGAACATTATGTCAATAATGTCAATTGGTTAGTATTGTGCCCTCCTTCTAATGTAAATTATAATATTCAAACAATGACATTTACTTGCATAAGGCTCAGTCTGACGTAAAGCACACTGTAACTTTAATATCATCTAGAAATTTAGATTTGTTATAACTGTTATATTAGTAGGAGCGTTCTTGTTCCGAAATTACTTCTTACTTAGTGAATTAATGTTATTGGAATAGTACAATTCGGTGTGTATTCATACAAATTTAAAGTTGTTTAGCGTAAAACATTGACACATGTTGAGCAGTGAGGACGTGTTTGGCGAGTTTATTTATTACCACCTAATTTATTACATGCCCGAGTCAAAACATATTACTGGCATATTTTGCATATGCATACTTGTATTTCTTTGTAAAGTCTCTCAGAATGCCCCAGATTACTTGGGAAAGGTATGAAAAAAGTTGTTATAAACCAATAAAGTTCTCCACATAACTTTGGATATGTATAAAATAATCTGTTTATAAAATGTGGATGCACTTTACACATGCAGGGATGCCCAGAAAGTATTTTGATGTTATGGAAAGATATATCATAACGATTACAACGTGAATGTAAATGTTGCTTTATCCTTATGCTCGGTTTGTTCCACCGTGCTTAGAAATCGTGTCCTCAACATCATAGTGAAGTCAATTGCGCACCTGATAAGACAAAGTGAATACTTAGCTTAGATTTCAACATATTTTTAGTATTGTATCTGATGTCGAAACGATATAAATAGTTCATTTTTAGCTTATTGCGGGCCGAATTTTCATAAACTCAAGTCTGTGTCAACATCATATTCCAGACGCTGCACTAAGAGTAATATAAATTAAGCCAAAAAATTCACGTTGAATGAACTATTCCAACCATAGCTTCCTTATGTGTCGGCAAACTTAAGTCTGCTTCAAAGCAATCTCCATTAAACTTGATTCAAATGTTAAAACGATCTTTCTTTTTAAAAAAAAACAGTTATTTTAATTCCAAGCATGGAATCCTCATTAACTAAGCGTTACTTAGCTTAACCTCTTAAACTGTATAAGGTTTGCTTTCTTTGAGTGGAATTCCCAAATCCTCGGACGCTAAATTTTGGCAACGATTGATTGATTTTGTGATTACAAAATCTTCTGCCAACATTTTCACTTTTTAGGCCATTGTCTCCTTTGTAAATCTGTAACCGCTCATTTCGATATTTCCCGGGGTTCGCGATGATGAAGACCGACCAGAAAGCGGATTAGTGTTTTATTGATTACGTAATAAATCGTGTAAAAACTGTGAAACCACAAATTTATATGAAGACAGGGGACATGGATTTTCTATGAAAGGCTTGTTGGGTCATTTTTGACGTCTACGCAAACGCTTCCCGGGTAAAATACATGCTTCAAATTCCGTCACTTTTAGGGAAAAATTTAATGAAGGCTTGAGAACCACAAACATTTAACACTGATTTACTGCTGAGTTATTGAAGATATGACTCAAAACTATTATCAGCGAAAGTAAGTAAGTACAGAGCCATCGAAAGACGAATGTGATCAACGCATATGTCTAAGATAAGGAAATAAACTTGGAATTTCGGATAATGTCCGTACAGACTATCCCTATGTGTTATTTTGCTAATAAAATGATGTATTACAATTAAATAAACTCCCAATCGTTGAATATCTGCAATAGTATCTTATTGACGATATTGTTTTGTTAAATAGTCTCCACATTGAGGGAACTACTATACTATTATATGTAAACAAAAGAAGGCAAATGTTTGACTTAGATTTGCTATCTTAGCATCAATGTGCGCAGTACTTCTTTCAAAAAATTTCCATGTGTATCCGAAATGTATTCTCTTATGCGGACAATAAATGTTTTGATTGGGTAAATAATATAAAAAAACTAAATGTTATAAATGTCTATTCCATATAAAATTTTCAACAGTATATAACATGCATGCTAAAACCAATGTATAACTTTATAGAAATTCCTTCATGAAACCGTGATTTGCTCATGCTATATTTTAAATACTAATTTAAACTGTAATAATGAACATAAATGGCATCATTCCCTCTTTGAATTTGACACATTTTCAGCGATTGGGGTTTTGTGTTCATGGATTCATTAATATTGATTTAAATACTTCATTAAGCAAGGGTTTATATTGTGTAGGAATAAATCCAGATCCAAAATGATAATACTTAGCTCTGATACTTTAAGAATTTACAGAGTTAAATAGTTTTTATCTATTCTAACTATCTCCAATACACTCGGTACATAAAAGTCTGACATAAATGTAGTTCTCCTTTCAGACCCAGCGACGACACATTCGTGTCTTTTCACTTTGGTCTTGTCCGAATAATGGTGTGTTTTTTGTGTAAGATCAGATTATTTTTTTATTTTCTGCTTAACTCGACTTATATACGAACAAAAATCATTCCTCTGTTACATAAAAAATTGGTACTTCCTCTTGCAATTTGACACATGGTTGATATTTTGATTGTGGTTGAAACAACTTTCTTGTTTTTTCCTTCCGAAAAACCCATATCTTAAGAACACCCGTGTATACATACAAACACATCCAAAAAAACAACATTGATTTTTATTTTACTTTTAATGGATTAAAGGAGAAATACTATAACTTTAACACATTTTGATATCTATGTGTTGTGTTGTGTTAGATTTCTCTCTGAGAAAGAGATCAGGTTTCATATATCTAAACGTAGTTTCTATTTTGCAGTTGTGCTGTTGACTATTTCAGTTATAATTGATGATGTTCAAAAAATCTAGCTACTATATTTGCTGAGTTTATTATTATCTAAATTAAAAGGATTTATTCGATAACATGAATTTCACATTCTTCTTGTTATATGGGTGTTGTTGTATCAATCATAATAAACCTTGAATATATAAAAATATTATTATTATTGTTCAATGCCTACGACAAAAATATTAGAATTGTAAACTATCTTGTTTTGTAAAAAATTGCATGTAAGTAAGAAATACCTTAAGAACTTAAACATATTATACACCTTAGGCTCACAGAAGACCTTAATTTTGAAAGGTGGTTGGTAAACAAACAGAGCCATCCGGACATAGCAATTTTTTTACTTCTGAATCAAATGCATACGTGGTACATATATCAGCAGTCAATACATAGTCATCACTATTTTTTTTAAATAATGACGAACGGCAATTCTTATAACACCAATCCTTAATTCTATTAAGATAATCCTAGATTATAAACTCTTTTTATCCAAGCAAGGTGCCTACGTTTTTTTTTTTTTTAATTCAGGAGAAATGTGCATTAAACAAGGTTATTATTGCACTTTTTATTGTTTTACTTCTATCGGAAGGCTATTGTTTAATGGATCTGTGAAGAATATATGAAGTTGAGATAGTGTCAGGCGATGCTTAAGAACGCCTTTGCTGGATATTTGTGGCATTCACCAACTGTTAGGGGGATTTTTTTTACTTAAGATGGTCCACATTATTACCCTAAACAATAAAGCTCCAGCGCAAGGTAAGATATTGAGAGAGCGCAAAATATCTCTGCACAAATGTAATCGACCTTTAGTAATTCTTACAGCTGTTTAAAGGCATGTCAAAATCAGCCTCTCCATGCAACATAACAGATGAGAGACACCCATAATAGACAATTAGTCAAAAATAATAACGCTTGGTCCATTATTTATGCTGTGTTATAGTATATTAGGGACAGCTCGTTCAGATCACATAGGTGTTAGTTAAAATTAAACAATATATTGCTTAAGCATGCTAGCGTTGTGTAACATTAACTCGCATGCTCTCGTAGTTCCAATATTATGCTAGCAAATAGCACTAGAAATTAGCCAGCCACGGCTTTTACAGTTCTATTTTTATTTCGGTCATGAGTATGGAATTCATAAATGCAAATACGCAATTAATTAGTTTAGAGATTGAAAGTGGTAACATTCATTATTAGAGGCAAGATAAGTTATGATTTCACCTACGATTAAAATTAATAACGGGTTTGTATATTTGGGCGTGTATTTGCAATGAATAACGTGTTTGAAATGTGTGCCGCATGTGCCTTACGCTCATCATTAACAGAGCTTTTTAACGATGTATGACCATTATTGTACACCAATTATGAGGACATTTCTTTATTGAATTTGCTTTCTGAAACAAGAAATTAAACACACTTATCCTTGGTAGATGGATAAATTAAGATTACTGTGATGAAAATGAAACTAAATCATTTTTGACACACTAAGTGCTTTTCATTTCAACCTTCAACCTTATATATAACCAAATGTTGGTTATCTAGCCATCTCAATATTTCTATTGATGGTGATATGGAAACTAATGCACCCATAATAAAATAATTAAAAATTTAGAGCAAGGAAATAGTTCCAAAAAAGTCCACGGGCGGAAAATTGAAATTATCACTAAACGTAACTTATACCTTGTTATGGAATTATTTATTTTGTTCATTTAACAATTTAGTCTTATGAATCTAAACATTGTAACAGTTATCCAACTATAACTTATGCTTGGAGCTCCCAGCTGTTCCATAGCAAAGTTTAAATGAGGGGAATCAATGTTGTAACCAGTAGTCAGTTTCACGGTCGTACAATATTGCAGTGAACCACTTCACAGCTGATTGCTTGGTAGGGCGGCTAATAATGTACCCCACGTCATTAGTGATACTCCTAACAATAATTCTCGTTAACTTCCGAACAATAGCCGACAACCTTACAAAATAATAAGAATTAGGAGGAAAAGTCTCTTAATTAAGAATGCCTTTTTCACAATATTAATTTTTTTCAGAAAAATCAAAATAGTTCAAAATTAAACTAAAAAGCGGTAACGGGAGTGGAGTGAATGAACATGCTACTACTTGTTACCCGCGGCTCTACTTGCTTATCATCAAACTACATTAATGTCGTCTAATGAAAAATTCCTTTTAATTGGCATATCAAGTGATCCTGTGATTTTTATTCCAAAATGTATTTATCTACAGAATTATTTTATAATCTTGTCACCTAAATAATGTTTTCATTTTTCACTGAGAGCTGACGCAAGCAACTACTGGCTAACGCGTACTAATTCCACTCATGTTTCAAAATGTTGGTTACTTTACACTCGATTTGTTTAGACAACATTCGTTGAATATCTAATTTAATTTCTTAAAAACAGATACTCTTGTACAATGTTCGTACTTGGAATTATTTTAAGCAAAACGTTTTACATGGCTGCAACCTTTGCATTTAAAATAGGTCAAATTTTCATCATACATTTTTTCAATATTTATTACTAATTTAGAAACCAGGAAAAATTTGGGCAAAGCACGAAGGAAAATTTGAGCTTCAAGGAATATCAATATATAATATTTACAAAGACGTTCATGCGAAATACCAAAAATTTAAAAATCCAGCTCTATTAAAAATCTAATTACTCGAACGTTAGTAACGAACCCATAAAATACTCGACATTACATCTGAAAACGCAATTTAGGAAGCAAAAAATACAAAACAAACCAGGATTTGCACAAGTGCGTTCTTTGTATATATTTATATTAGAATATTTCCGTAATATTTAATTCGATATAATGTATTTGATGCTCAGAGTTTTAATCAAGAATCTAAGAGCGAACTAGCATTTTACAAGCAAACAACCCTGTTATCATTAGAATCGCTATAGAAATTTCTTCAAAGGAAGAAATCAGTCATCAGCTGGATATTGAAATGGGGTGGTTTTCAATTACGTTACAACATAAAATGATAACTTTTTCTTAGTTTTCTCAACTTATACATACACTTAAAATAACGACTAGATTATTTATCTAGTTGCCTGACTATGATATAAGTAATATTATTATTAGTGTGTCATATGGTCAAGTGCATTAAGGGAGATAAAACATAATCTGAATAAAAATTTCGCTATATATTTTAAATCCTTGTGATCACCCTCATATTTTGGCATCCTACAAAACTATAGTGCGGCAGACGATTTATTGGTCTATAAACGCACAAGTTATTATAATCCTACATTTCTTTGCAATTATTATACTGCATTTAAAAAAAATATTCTAGATGAATTTTATGTAAATAAATAAACAAAACATTTAATTTCTCAGCGTCTGTGCAAGTTATGTTCAATAATTCAGGTTTACAATATAAAAGGTTTAAAGGTTTAAAAGTATATTTTACGTTTAAATTACTCAACAAGAAATACATAATGCTGTCCATACAAAATTTAGCAACATTTCTAACAACAGTAATTGATAGATTCTTCGTCTTAAAATAAGTTACTAAGACTGGTTACGATTTTTTAAACGTTTCAACGAACAATGTTACAAACGTATTGCTGTATAATATGTTGTCGGCACAGTTAAAAGCACTGAATTCTACGTACTCTAAATAGGTTATAAAATATGTGAAAAATATAAATAAACTGTACTGTTCTTATATTTCAATATTATAATATCGAAAATCATTGAACCACATAAGGACTTGCTCTACCGAGACTCGAACCCGGATCTCTCATTTGCCGGGTGACTGCGCTACCAAATTACACCACAAACCCCTTACATTTACGACTCGATTTTCAGTACTTGGCCGTTTCTGTGACATGTGCGTTTACATGTAAATAAATAAAAAATATATATATATATTATATATATATATATAGAAAATGTGGCAGGTACGGCCAAATACAAAATAATTGAATCGGAAAAAGTAAGCGCTCTGTGGTGTAATGGTAGCACATTCACCCGGCAAGTGAGAGATCCGGGTTCGACTCCCGGCGGAGCAACTACTTTTTGTGATTCAATGTTTATTGAAATTATATGATATATATATATATATATAATATTAAAATTATAGATGTATATGGGGTAATTTATATATTTTATTTTGAAAACATGTTTATAAATCAACCATCGCAAGTTTTTTTTTTTAAGTCTTGTCTGTCTATCTGTCTTCATTTTAATCTGCTGTCATTCGAATTTATTATTAATACAGATAATCCTGGCTTGTATATTTTCTACTGGGTAGTAGCAAAATTTACGGAATCAGGTATAAAAGAGGGGTTATTTAGAATTGTATATTTAGGTTTATACAGATACTAGCTTACCCTGCGCGCGTTGCTACGCCACCAACTAAAATAAATTTGAAGGAAATATTCAATAAATTTGAAGGAAATATTCAATACACACATATACAATTCATTTTGAGTCACCTTATTGATTTTTGTTCATTCCGAAAAAATTGTGACATGGCAGCGTTTCGATTAAATTCGATATTTATTGAAGGGCTGTGGGATACACAATATTTCTTGTTTTTTCCATCTGGTGCGTAAACAAATAAATCAGAAGGTTTTCCAACGCGTGAGCAAGCCACATAGAGCTGCCCATGTGAGAAGCATGGATTCTCCAAATTCAATCCACATACTTGCAACGATTGTCCTTGTGCTTTGTTGATAGTTATTGCGAAAGCGAGTCGCAACCGGAAACTGCAAACGTTTAAATTCGAATGGCATATCTGTTGGGATCATTGGGATACGTTCGGTAACAGTACGTCTTCACCTTTGAATTTTCCAGTCAAAATTGTTGCCTCGATAACATTGTTCATCATTTTCTTGACTGAGAGTCTGGTTCCGTTACAAAGTCGTGGTGGATTTATGTTTCGAAGAAGAATGATGGGTACGCCAATTTTCAATATAAGAACGTGCGGTGGCATGCCTGGTAAATCAAGCGAATTCAAAAATTCAGTTGGATAGTTGATAACTTCGTCTTGATTCACCACAGTATCGATGGACTTATATATTGTTGTTTCGCCAGGTATTCCATTCTGAATATTGAAGTTAATGGTATTGACATCGATATTTTTGGCTGCTAATATAGCACGCGTACTGAGCCACTGAAGATTTTTGTAGCTTTGTGCAATGTTTGGAAAAACTTTTTGCACCAATTCATCTATGCTTTTTGTGATTCTTACAGAAGTTTGCTGGCAAGGTGATACATTGCGTAGATTCATCAATTTGCACTCGCCCATTTCCAATATCCATCAATTGGTTTTTGCAAAATTTTTCAAGCCGATGCATCCTGTTGTAGTTGTACACGCATGTTGGTTTTCAAAATCAATTTCTGTATATGGCGCCATAAAACTGATGATTTGAGACATGCATTAAGTTCGTCAGCGGGTGTTGAACGTGGTATAACCGGCAGCGTTTGTCGAAAATCACCAGACAATAAAATGAGTGCGCCACCAAAGATCTGTTCGTTTCCTCTCAAATCTCGCAGTGTACGATCAATTGCTTCCAATGCTTTCTTGTGAGACATTGTACATTCGTCCCATATGATAATTTGACACGTTTGGAGTAATTTGCCCATTCCAGAGTTTTTACTGATGTTGCATGTTGGTGTCTCAGTGTTTTGCAAATTCAACGGCAGTTTCAATGCTGAATGCACTGTTCGGCCACCATCCAAAAGAGTTGCCGCAATTCCAGATGATGCAATGGCCAGTGCAATATTATTTTGTGATCGTATGGTTGCCAGAATGAGTGAAAGAAGAAAAGTCTTCCCTGTACCACCAGGCGCATCTAGGAAAAATAGTCCACCACTCTGTTCTGTAATGGCACGCATAATTCTGTCATACGCAATGCGTTGTTCTGGAATCAACTGCGGAAGATTTATCTGAACAAATGTCCCCAATTCGACAGTATCAAAAGTGTGTTTCTCGTTGCAAATCACGATCGAAAAGGTTGTTTCGCTGGTCGGTTTGGATCAGGCATTCCCAGTTGCACCAGTGCCTTGTTAGTAATTGCCAAACATATATCTTCAATCAAAATCAATGCCTCATTATACACGTTTGAAGTGAATTGAATGTCCGAATTTTGATTCGCAATGCGCAAACGATGTAGAATGTCTTCACTCATGTTGTCCTTGTATTTTTCCCAAAGATCGTTTGGATTACATGGGAAACAGGTTGTTAAAATGATAGCAAATAACGTACGTATTTGCTGTGGTCGAGCAGTATTCGATGCATCAGCGAGTGCAGTGTCCCAATGGGCATCATTTTCAAGAAGATTTAGTTTCTGGCAAGCTTGATGATAAGTGGCGCATAACTGACCGTTGACTGTCCTTAAATCTTGGAAGGACATCGGTCCACGTACATTGATTAACAGCAATCGCAAATAGAAACATTCGGTATTGTTCGGGGGTGAACAGTGTACAGACGACCCAATGCGTCACTGGAATACAAATTGGGATGTCCTTCAACTACTTTACCTTGTTTGCGACGTTGAAACTTTTTAAGCCGATGCATTCCACGTGTAGAATTTCCGTACCTCAGAATAAAGTAGAGTCTCTTTGCAAAATGATCATCTTGGCACAATGAGTAAAATGCAGTTAAAGTTGTTGCCGGTGGAACCAATGCTCTTGCACGTACATTATCTGTTGTGAAGTACACGCGTTGTCCATTCTCGAGATTGCACTGCCAAATGTACTACTGTTGGATGTTCGTTCATGGATTGGAAATGATAAGATGCGCCATACTGCTTCATTGCTGCTAATGTAGCGTCCAAGTTGGTATTTGGTTGATTTCATCGAGCGGTGCCGCTACATTCCCTACTCCGAAGACTGCCCATGTCACTTCCTTTGTTGACATACTTGCAAATGTATTTAATCGACTTTACTGAATTGCAATACTCAACATTAATGTGTGCTTTGAAGGTCTTTGAGAGCAATGGTGAATATGGAACAACCCAACGATTATCGACTTCGAACATTAACGTTTCGTACTTTCAGAACGATGGATTTGCCGCCATCTTCAACTGATCGTCGACGATACAGTGGGTATCCGTCATTGCCAGTAATGGTCTCAGAAACCAAGTTTCTTGGTATCGTTTTCGAGCATTTCCCATCAGACATGCATGGTGAATTGTTATTAATTCGCCACATGGACCATGAATCATATTTTTGGTAACGACGTCGAATAAGTTTTAAATCAATGTCTTTATCTGGTATTTCTGCTGAGATGATTTGGTCCAACTTGATTTGGCGTAATTTTATTGACTAACCAAATTCAAAATATGTGCATTGTGGCAATCCTCTTTTCTGCCATTCAATGGAATACATCCAACAGCGTACCTCTCCAAAAACCACGATGCTTGATAATAAAATCCATGAAAGATTTCAATTTTTGTTTAACATACGCAGGTTGCGGTAATGTCATGGCGGTCCGAAGATGATTGTCCAGCTAACAGAAGTTCATTAATTTCATCCCACGTAGGATTGCATGTAAATGTGATGAACAAATCTGGACGACCGTATGCGGGAGCGAACGTATGTTATCGCATCTTGTGCATATTCATGCATGTGCCGTGGACTTCCCGTGAATGTCGATGGTAATATGACCATTCTTCCTAATTCGTTTGGATTCTTGTTACCATCATTAACGATTGCGTCTCGTAAATGGATGTACTCTTCAGACCGCAACTTGGGTTTGGATTCAAATCGGATATATATAGAGTCGTTCGGGTTTTCAATCTTCGCGTACATGTCGACAATGTATTGATGGAACAATTGTCGACATTTTAGTATGTGGTTCTCAGCGTCTTGACGAATCATCAATCGATACGAAATAATAATTCATAGCACTGACTTTCTTATTCGTTTCCTCGTCTGTTTGTGGATTTCTCATTTTGATGTTTAAATGATATCCATCTTCTCCTCGCCAAAACAGAATCGGATACTGTAATCCGTCGTATGAACGATGAGTTTCGGAGACTCGTTGAACGTCACCACTTCTGCGATGAAGAATTATGTCGCGTGATTCGAATTCTTCGCCAACTATCACGATCGCCACTTCATCAACTGTTGGTGCATTAAATTGTCTTTCGTATTGGCCAACGGGTCTTTTATCTGCTCGAATTACAACTTGCGTAGTCATCGGCTGGCATTTGTTGAATGGCGGTTTTAAACAACTGAACTAATTCATTTGTGTTGATCGAAAAAGGCTTGTAACGCAGCCACGATTTCTCGTTTAGTGCCTGCATTGTAATGACATCGTTGTTCAATTTGTTCATGGACTGTTTGCCATGAAATAAATTTGAAGAAACTTGTGATCTGCGTCCGGCAATGGTAGCAGCGATCCGGCACGATGATAAATTTGCCCTTGCACTCTAAATGTTTGGCATGTAATTTTCACGCACGATTGTTAGTTGCACCGAACGATGTCATTTGAAAACATGAATTGTATTTGCGAATATTTTCCAAGAAATGCTTCGATTCACGTGTAACACCTGATAACAACGTTGATAGTGGTTCGGGTGGTGGATGTAATTCTGGCAGTATAACTTTTCCATTGGCGCAGCACATTCCTGGTGTTTCATTCTTAAATTTAAGGGCGCCACAATACATACAAATTTTATCCATTTTTCCAATGACGACCACTTGGATGAATGGGACTGTAATCATTATTACTATCATAATAGAATGCAGCAAGATTTAAATCAATGTGCAACGTTCGTCTTGATCGAACGTTGCTTATTCTAATATTTTGCAGCCTTCTTTCCCGTTGTTCAGTTGTCTCAGACGAACGGGCCTGAGTAGTAACGTATTCGATTAGTTTCCAACCTCAATTTTCGTTGTTCAGATGATTCCGTCGAACGGGTTTTCAGCGGCATGTACTCGAATATTTTCCAGCCTTAATACTCGTTGCTCGTCTGATTCTGAGGCTCGTATTGCTCTTTTCTTCCGAGCTTGAGGTGTAGATCGACCAATTGCTTGTCGCTTTGGAGGCATAATTGTACGGGAACAACGTAAAAAATGCGTTTGAATTTATAAGATGTTAATCAGCACTCCGAATCACATAATGTATCCGATCCAATTGAACCGGCTGTTCACACACGGAGCGGATAGATGCTTTCCTAACTTTATTAATATTATTAATATTAATCCTTCATAACTATTTAATTGTACTTACATTTTAAATAATTTGACAGCTCTATATTTTTATAATATACAAAGAACAGCTGATTAAAAATTTGAAAAGACGTTAACATATGTTTGCTGCAATGCATTTCTTATGGGTATTTCTGTAACCAGTGGGGCGGAATCCTGAATCGGGAAAGGGATAACATTAATGGGCATAGCATATAAACCTTCTTCGTAGAAAAATACATATACGTACAAATTTTCATTCATGATCGGTCCAATAGTTCACGATTCCATAAAGGACAAACATACAAACATTCATTTTTATATATATAGATTAAAGTCCATACCTTTACAAATAAGGTTCGGTTAATTTTACTTAAGATAGTTTTTATGATAACTCTAATTAAGCTTTATTCAATTAACATTAAAGGATCAATATAACCACAAAAAAGTACAAAGTTTGCAGAAATGTCCAAAATAGTTTAATTTAACTTATTATGAATAATATTATTATGCTTCATTTTGGCATCATGTAAAGGGATCAGAATTAAGCTACTAACTAGAAATTCGATTTTCACTATTCATCCCTTCTAATGTTTCGATTATGAGCTTTAATTTCGTTATTTAGCAACTATACTTTGCTCTTTGGCATTAAAGTACTTAATTTATCATTTAATAATAAACTACTAGATTGTTCAAGTTCTATATTAATCATACTGTTAATATCATGCAGTGCCTTAATGTGTAGTTAATAACATTAGTACATGTTTATCTGTCCTAACTTTATACCAATTATTATATTGATAATAAATAAAAGAATAGGCCTTAACAACAAAAAGTAAAAAAACTAAATTATTTTCTCCTATTAATCACCAATTTTTTAATGATGAGTCACAATAAGAATATGCATGACAAATTACTCTGAAAATTACCTTTATGTAATAAAATACGTTTTTTTAAGATGACGCATTAAAGATTAAGGCTAAAAACATGTACACAATTAATATGAACAAGTCGATATCTGAATAAATGTGAAAAAAACAGAGGGAGGTAAACATTTAAAATCGTTTTGTAAAATTTCTCCCCTTTTCTTTGTTTCGGTACCTAAACATTCTTTAAAAATTGTAACAGTCTTATAAATTAAAAACGATTATTATATTTTGGGGTAAAACAATTCATTCAAGTTTTTCTTTTACGGTAAACAGATAAAAGTAAAATCAGGTAATATCTTCAGAAGATTAGTTACATTGAGTTTCTTAATATATTTTTGCGATGCTTAACATTCAAATAAAATAAAGGCAAAAACATGTATTCAATACATTATCTCCCAAAAACCTTCACCTACCTTTAAAATATTTTCTTTCATTTATTATTATTTTTTATACATTTCTTCAACTCTTCATCAGATATAGAAACTAGTTTTTGTTAATTGAACAAATTAAACATAGACTGGCACGATATAGGACCTATACCGATTCAGTTTGCTCCAAACAGAGATATCAGAGTTCAGATAATGTTCCTTGGTGATAAACGGCATGCAACTCAAGAGTATTAAGACTTTTTCAATCAATTCACAAAAAGGGTTTAAAATGTACTTAGAAACGAAACATGATTTAGTTGACCAAAACGTTATAATTAATATGATATCAGTAATATTTTGTTGCTATAGTTTATTTTCTATATATATAATATTTTATGTGAACTGTCACATAAACAGCGTGTTTTATCCTTGTTTCAGGAAAAATATTTAAATTAGCAATAATAAATACCCCAATGAATAGTATATCTTTACACCGTAAGTGGAAATCCCTTTCAGAAAAAATTTGCATTGTTTGTTAGCAAATGAAAAACAAATGTTTCATCAACGTACTGTTTTACAAACGTAAATGTTTCATACGTTTTCGTATTCAAAATGTTTTACAAAATGGTTAACATGTCTAAAAAACATAAACAATTTGCAGATTGTTCTAATATAACATTTTACAGAAATATAAATGATTTGTGAATTTTTACTAAAAAATATGCTTTCCTCAAAAAATATTATGTAGATGTAAGTTTCATGCGTAAAACTCACACTATTTTTTAGTTTAAAAACACGAGAAAACTTGATGTATGCTTTCAAATCTGATGATTTCGGTCGCTGAAATTTTTAAATCAATTTATAGGCAGTCTTTTATCATGTTTTTTTAGTTTATTGAACTTAACGTTTAAAAATGTCTTCACCGGCCCCTAGAAATTACAACTTCAGAAACTGATAATAACTTCAAAAACTTGAATTGGTGAACTCCCTGTAGTGGGACATCCCTTATCATAAACCGAGTTTTCAAATTAAACTTGACACCAAGAACCAAGTCTCAGTTTGATCTGAGTCAGGTTCAAAGAGACTAGTCAGATGTTACAGCTAATTAAATATATATAAAATCTTTTCTTGGCTCACTTTAACTTTAAAGGCTACAATAATAGTCCATATTTGATTAGATCTAGATTCTAATCTTAATTCACTAAATTAGAATTTGAAACTAATTTCTCTTAAATTTGGCACACGTGTAATCTGACTAACCGCCTTCAATAATTGTTTTTGGCCTTAATTGAATAACTCAATTTATGTGGATACATGTTGAATTCTAATGACGTAGGTTAGGGCTCTTATGTTTGACTTGTACGTGACCTTACTTTATTATTATTTATATCTAAGGGTTGCGAAATCTCCGCGCTGTGGTAAATATGTTCATTTATATTTATCATTTAGTATAAATTATCACTCTTGATAGATGTAGTAGAGATTTGAATTCTGTACATGAGTTCCTCTAGGTCAAAGAAAGAACCCTTTAATTTGGTAGGCAACAGATCAAAAGGGCAGCTCTTCTGTCTGTCTGCATATGCGTTCTACCTATCTGTGCGACAATTCATGATAGAAAAGCTGTTGGAGAATGGAATCTTCGTACATGGGGTTTCTCTTGGTCAAAGGAAGAAACCGTTTCATTTGGTAGACAAAAGATCAAAGGGCAGGTTCTTCCGTCTGTCTGCATATGCGTCTACCCATATGCGCAATAACTCATAATAGGAAATCTGTTGGAGATTGTAAACTTCATATATGGGTTTCTCCTGGTCAATGGAAGAACCCTAATCATTGTGAGGTCATAAGGTGAAAGGCAGCCTGTCCGACTGTCAGGACGTATTTCGTTCTCTTCTGTTACGTTCTGTCGGCTGATTACGTACTCTGTTTAAATTGATATATTATTTAGAAAAATCGTACCAGAAAAATATCATGATGATAGTTTAATTTGACACTAGTACAGTCGATATTTCTAAACAGTAATATTCTTAACAAGTATAGTAATGAATAATAAACTTTATTCGAAAGTAAATTTTTATCTTACATATATTCTGTTTTAGGCAATCGTATATTGATAATGTTCATAATTTAGTTTAAGCATAATTATTTAAGGTCTCTGGTTATAATAGTCCAGCTACATTGAAGGACACGTGTTTCCTAGCATATCACAGCTATAGGGTTTATTTGAGAGTAAATTATCTGTCCAGTCTCTCAGACGCGACATGACAGTGTTGCCCGAATTAAACAGGGTTCAACAAAACAGGCTATTCATTTTTTCATATTCATATATATATATATCTTCCCCTATCGATTTACTGGAAATATTTAAAAACTAATTTACTTTGGTGTTTTCGTTAAGCAGCAAACTACATTTTTAACTAATTATTTATTATTTATGATATGGAAGAAAACCGCCATGTAACTAATTTTCATTGGTTGACTTTATGATTATCTAATTTAACCCTTTCAGAACCACGTTAAATGGTACAGAAATGTTACAAATCTGCTTAAACGTTATTTTTCGAAAATATGACGTTTGTACTGGAAGAGTTAAAATTTAAGTGAATATCACTGTACTTATGACATTTATATCTTTTATGTAGGACAAGAAAAGTGTTTCAGTTTAAGATTTATGATAGGTGTATCGGTATTCCTTTAATAGCTTAAATGTTATGGAAAGTTACAGTGCGTAAAAGGTTACACTTTTATTGGTTGAAGAAATTTAAAATTTTAATATCGTACTAGTAGACAAAGAAGAAATTATGCCAGGCTAAGAAGTATAGGCTTCTCATAGCAATTCAAATGCACCATCATTAAACTCAATCGTAAAAATAAAGTTACACGAAACATGTAAAGAAATGAAATCATTTTTGATACATCTGGCAGATTAATTACACTACTAGTGTTGTATCTCCAATGGTAAAATATCTTAGTTTAGTTTCTTTTGAAATCTATTATTTCTCTGGTTTTCTCTGTGCAACCATAGGTTACGAATGATAAAAATATAACCGTATCTGCTATCGCTTACCCCCAATGATATGGCGTGACTTGACCACCATCGAAATTAGTGGTCCTTTGTATCGTCATGCAAAATTTATAGTTTATAGTTAAGATTGTTCTCAAGTTATCGTGCTGACAGATACCACAGATAGACACCAAGGAATTAAATTTCCTTGAGTCCTTCGCTAACGCTCAGGAAATAAATTATTTATTTTTAAATATATGTATAAATTTAAACACGTAACTAATGTACAATCCAGCAATTAACTAAGACTTCGTCATAAATAATATAACATCTTAGAAGAACTAACTTTTTCATCTGGTCTGATTAGAAGCGGTCTGGTTAAACTTATACCTCCCCAGTCTCCAAGTTAGTGAAACTAACAACTGACTTACTTCTGGAACTTTGCGGTACTTCTTCCACGTTTAGTTAAACACCGGTGGCTTCAGAAGTCTGTAGTTAACGTTCTTAAAGGAGAAGAACCACGATAATGCAAATCTTTCTAGCCACAGAGTTTGTTGATGTTAATTAATTATAATTACGAATTTATTTATAATATTTATGATAGATTCAAATATATAATGTAAAGCGTGTTTTGTTTACTTATAAATTGATAGTTGCAGGCTACTTAGGTAGTTTTCTTATAAGAACGGATTCAAACACACTGTATGAAAGGAATAATGTAATGTGTAAGGGTGGGAGCAGTACAATCTTGTTATTGATTGTTCTCTTTGACTGAACCCTTTAATAACAAGTTGTGACCTGGAAAACTTTAAAACTCAAACTAAAGCATTTACACTAAAGTCTTGTTATAAATACCAATAACAGGTGTGGTTGGTTTTATACAGGATGCTTAATAGTAGGTAACCAATTTTCAAGGTAATGGTTTATGGCATCAACAAAATAAAATATAACATACTTTCGATAATGCTTTGTTTTCTATATGTTCAAGTTTTAATATAGAAATATTTGTTATATTACAATTGGTTTATTATTTTGATGCAGTTTAATAAAGTGCTAAACTAACAAATAAAACTATGTTTTTATTTCCACAGTAAATAACAATGTTCAATGTAATCAAAAATATAATTACACAAATTTTTTTTAATAGATCCAGAATTGGTTGAGTTTATTATCTCTTTCCATCCAATAACATTTGTCCATTGAAATACAAATATATGTGCACATATTTAAAATCCTGGCTATAGCTTAATTGCCAATGTCCAATGTCAAATGAACAGTAATTCCAATATGCTGTTTTCAACCAAATTTCTACATAAAATATTTATACAATCAAATTTATAACGATATTATATCGTAGTTTAATAGATCCATTCGCCAATACAATATGTTAGGTAAAATGTGGGGAACAGACATTGCTAATTTGTTCAGACATTAATTGAACAATAGTTAATTGCCAGTTTTGATACGTGTCGAGAGTCTGCTGCTTGAGGTTAGTTAATTAGGTCGATTTCAATTTAATAGCATATGTGGAAAGAAATTTATAACTTCGAAGCACATACAAGTTAGTGTGAAAAAGATTTTTCTCCTAAAGCTCATTTCTGTTGGAATAAAACGTTATCTCGCCAAACATTCTTTCTCATTGTGGGTAAGGAGACTATTCAGGGTGTGTGCTACGGCCCATTTTTCTTCTGTTAACTGATTAAGGTCCATCTTTGGACATCTGAGAGTCTTTGGCCGAGCTTTGTAGCTGCCGCCTAACTGCTCATATTAGAAGTTGGAACGAGCTCACGTTTTGTTTTGATTGTCAATTATCGTGTTTATGTAATATTTAGTGTTTTAAATAGTGTATATTTGTTGCTAATTTATTTTCTGTTCTGACTTGGACTGTTAAAATGGCTCTTAAAATCTGTATATATACCTTTGTCGAACATTAACTGTAATATCCCTCTATGTTATATCTGTTGATTTTATCTTAAACTAAGTGTATCTTTTGTATTCATTACGTTAAATTTATACAGTTTGGCATTAATGAGTTTTGTTTATTAAATACCCCCCGTTTAAATTTTGATAACTAAGCCAACAGAAATTCTGTAAACTGTTACACTGTCTGGGAATCACCCCGCACTCCCGATAAACAATGCCTAGGCATCCACCTGACGAATTTGTGTCTGCCTAAGGAGGAAAAATCCGCTACCAGGGACGTTGTGCCAAGTTTGAAAGCAGATAAATATTTGCTTTTATGTTTTGTTCCCCATGTTTTGGACACCTTTTGGAAAAGAATCCACTGAAGGGAAAAGGGACTTATATTAAAATATATACTATTTTAGTTGGTATCACTTAAGTGATTAATAGGTATAGAGCCTATGTAAAGTTCATATTATATTCAAGTTGGAAATAGTATGTCCTATAGCGTGTCAACAAGATCTTGTTACGGTAAGGAAGTAAGGTTGTCAATTCATAACGCGAGCTACCCAAATTCGCAACTGGCTCGAAATAAATTGAATTTCTTTTATTGCTATTTTTAACCTGGTGCTCGCAGGTGTCCATGAAAGGCTAATTATAGCGTAAACCACAAATCTTTTTCAAGTCTTTTCCACTACCATCAAAAATTTGTTTCAACGCATTCGGCTGTATAGCCCAAGTGAGTTCTGAGGTGGATTTTAACCTGTGAAATTATTATAAACAGTCATAATAGGTAAATAACCGTAAATCTTTCATTGTTCAACTGAGATATTTTACTCCAAATTCGATATTGTTGTACTTGACTAATACATATATTTTTCGTGAGTCGATATAAAGCTTAAAAACATAATTATGGTAAAAGGAAGTATTGTTGGTTAAAAATTAAGATTGTGTATTGGCTATGAGAACAAATTTCCCAATCGCTATTAATGTTAGAAAGTATAAAACTGGCATGTCGAGCATTGAAATATGCTCTCTTCCTCAGTTGCGGCCAACAACCGTTTAATATTACAAAGTAACAAAAGATTAAAACTCAAAAGTAAACCACGAAAGGGGTAAGGTAAGCACCGGACATACTACGTTTATTTTTGAGTAGACCTCTCACATCCCCTGTGGCCTTAGATCGCTTTTTCACGTTTACATCGTCAGCCTCTCTGCTTGCTCACACATGGTTATATTCCATTCTGACGCATGTGTATTACTTTTCAGGGAAGAAAATCACACAAAAGTAGATTAGTTAATATAGATACCTGTATATATAGAGATTTAGTTCGCAGTGGGGACAACAACTCGGGCGCCAGGGTAACAGAGGTTACTAGAGGGCTGGTAGGCGAAAAAAGCAAGGAGAGAAGAAATAGCGTGGCC
>NW_025781008.1:0-44932 GCF_021130785.1 Homalodisca vitripennis | reverse complement strand
AAGAAAATAAAATTTTTTAAATTGGGGGCATAAAACCACTCTTGATTTTATAAAAAAAGTTTGGACTTAGGGACAGATTTTTTAGCTATTTTTCAGGGTATTAAGAATGGCAATTTTGAACATAATTCAGACATTTTCAAAATAGTATAAGGTGTTTGATTTTTCAATCTCCCCCGAATTTTGAAGGCCCCTCAATTATGCCCCCTTTTTCTTAAAATAATTAAAAAAAAAATCTTTAAAATAACCTCATGCGGAAAAAAATATTTAAATTTTTATTGTGTAAATCTTTTGCGTAAGGTATGACAGAAATTTAAAAATCAATACTTAAGGCTTGTAATTTTACTTTTTATCAAAAATTACCAGGGAATCGACCATTGGGATTCCAGAGATCACTGAACTAGTTAACTCTAACAGGGTAGTTGAGATGCTGTAGGAAAGGAAAATATTTATGTGAAAAATATTTTAAAAAATAATTGTATAAAATAATTAGTGTTCTTTTTTTTTGTTTAAAAAAGTCAAAATATCTTTGAACGGTTTTTTTTTTTTTAATAGCATTTTTTTCACATACTACGAAAAGTTGATAAAAAATTCTTACTGTTTTAAAGCAAAATTTTTGCTAATGACCTTTTGCAAAAAAAATTTGTCTGATAATATTTTAGGAATGAACGGGGATTTCAATCCCTCACGTCGACAACCATATTGGATGTTTTTTTGCTATTGGAGTTATGGACGTCCGAGGGAATGACTTCTTTTTCTCTTAAAGCACAGTTATATTTCCTGCTAAAAAATTTAAAACGTAAATTTAAAAGCATCTTTTTTAACTTAAATATATCTGTTACAAAGGACATTCATAACGATTAGATAGCCATTTATAAACACAGGTACAGTTTAAATTTTATTTCCCTTTTTTTACTCCGTTTATACATAAATACAGCTAGAATACACTTATATGAAATGCTATAGATTCGGAATGTTTTTTTTAGGCAGCCAATTAGGCCATTTTTAAAAAGATTATGTTATATAATCTATATATTTTATTTGAATTTATTAAAAATACCAAACAAAAAAAATATTGGGCTATCCTTGCATCTACTTAGTTTTTTAGAATTTAAAACCAATGATTAAAAAAAAAACCATCGACGAATTCCCCAATGAATTTGGGGTTAGCAAAACCCCCTTGTAAGGGGGTTCTATCCTTTTTAAAAAATTTTCAATTAAGGTTTTATATCCATATAAATTTAATTTTTTTTCCCGATTTTTTGTAAAAAAAATAAATAATTTCAATTAGGTGCTTAATTTTGTATGTAATTTATATTGTGTATAAACACAAAATATAAAGCAGAACAAAAAAATTTTTTTTTATTGAATGGCATTTGATATAATCCCAATTGTTTACCTTTATGGAATATTTTGATATTAAAAAAACAGATCGAGGGAAAAATTCACAGCTTGATCTTGTTAAAAAATTACCAACCATTGAATTTTCCGGAATTTTCAGAGGAGTTCAAAAAAAAGTAAAAAATTTTATTTACAAACCATTTTACTCATACTACCCTTAAGGTAAGTTATAAAAAAACATAAAAAAAAATGGAACAATTTTTTTTCCGCTCCCCAAAAGGGGGGGTACATTTCATTTTTTTAAAATGATAGGGGTTTTTTTTTTTTTTTTCTGTTTTTGAGAGAAAAAAACTACAATATCTAGCAGGGTTTAAGGAAATATATAAAAAAAATTAAGAAATTTTTAAATTTCAAAAAAATTTTTTTTTCCCCAAAAAACCGGTTTTAAAAAAATTTTTTTTTTAATATTTTTTTTAAACATTTTTTTACAAATCCCCGTAAGAAAATTTAGATCTTGTCAAATGAAAAAAAAAAAAAATTCATCCTTCTATCTAGTAAGAACTTGAAATATTTTGTTCCCATGGAAAAAAGTAAACTTTTTAAAAACGACCCCAAAACCAAAAACGGTTTTTTTTTGTGATTGACAAAGACCCCTTACATTAAAATTCTCCCCGGGCCCCAAGTGACTCCTTCATTTTTTTTCTTTGCTTCTTCTTATGGATTTTTTCAATTTTAAGTAGGTCTTGTCTTTTTAATCAAAAACCCCTTTGCCTTTTTATTCTTTGGAAAAAGCGTCGGTCAGGATTTGGCATTTTTGGTTTTGCCCCGGTTTAACGTGCTTCCAAGCCTGTAGGTGGAATTTTTTTCCAAAATTGTTTCATGTGCATTTAAAAACCGTTTTACAAACTTTGGAATTTTTTTGCTTTGTCGATCTGCGCAAATGTGGCTGTGAAACTTTCGTTGTTTTTTTTGATTTTGCCCTTTCAAAAACTTTTTTAGAAGTTCCCTCTTGTTAGTTCTTATATATTGGTAAATATGTTTTAGAACTGTTTTTTTTTATAGTTTTTTTAAATTTTGCTATGATCCCTGGAGGTAAGTTATTGCCTTAGTCGGTTGAAAAAACACCAACTGTGTTCCCCTCGGGCATTTAAAAGCTTTGGGATTCGGTTGGGAAATGCTGGTACAGTGTACCCAGAAGGTTTTTTTTTTTTCATGGTATGACATTTTGTGGAATTTTCCAAATAGCATTGTGAAATTATTTAGTTAGTTTAAAATCGCTTTTTTCGGTCGAGATCCAAAACCCTTACCTCCAAGGTAACTTTATGCACTTTACTGCCCCCCTTTACTAACTTCCGAATTTTTTCCAGCCTTTTGGGGACAGGGTTTAAACCCCCATTCCCCTTTTTTATTACCCATCTTTACCATAGAATCCATTCCTCAGGTGGCTGAATATTTTTGAGTCACCGTCGAGACAACAGTTTTTACTGAAAGTTATAGCCCGTGAGGCCCCCAAAGGGGATCGCTGCAGCGATTTCCCTTTTCTGGTGCGATCCTTTTTAGTTTATGTATTTTGCTTGTCCCCCTTCATACCAAAAAAAAAGGGGGTGTTTACCCAACCCTTGGTGAGGCACAATTTGACAATAGTAAAAAGCACAAACATCATCATAAACCGTATGTTTTGGTGACAGCCCCAAAAATATTTTGGGTGAACCCAGTTTGGCCAAAATCGTCTTACAGTAAGTCATTACGAATTGTTGTAACTGTTTGTCTGTTTTTTAAGTAGTCTCTCACAATTTTTTTGCCTTACCAAATATCAGTGCGGTTTATTGGGAAATTTATGGAGTTCGGCCGACGTTTTAAAAAAATCCCCCTTTTCTCATCCCCATATTCATGATAGGGAAAAATTCTTTTTTTTGCAGAATCTTGCTCATATTCAAAAAAGATTAATACTCCCATTTACATCATATGAGTTCCTCTGAATCTTTTTTGAGTTGACCACCACGTATTTTTTCTTTTTTTTGTCTTCCACCAAAAAGGGGGGACTAAAGCTAATTCATTTTTATTTAAAACTTTTCAATTCAAAGCACTATTCATGCAAGCTGTTAACTAAAGTGTTCAAACTATTTAATCAATGCAAGTACTCCGCAGTGTGTCTGTGGTGGCCTAGGCTTACTTCTCGATCTTTTCATTTTCGACAAAATTAGGTTATCTTTTCTGTAGTTTGTATACTTTCTTTTCCCCGAGAAGTATTGGTGTTCAATACGGGGTTACCCAAGTTTGATTTGATGTAGAATGTGTAGGTTCACAGGCCAGTTGGGGTTTTACTGGGCCCTATGTTCTTCCTCGCTTTTCCCCCCAAACAGCCTTGATTTTTTAGATGGGTTTTTGTGTAATTCTTTTATCACAGTTTGCTTCCAGGAGGATAGTCAACAGTTATTGAAAAAACAGTAAACTAAAAAAATCTAACCTCTAAAGATTTTAAAAAATATCATTTTTAAACAAAAACAAAAAAAATTTTTGCTGGTGGAATTTAAAGATCAAATTGTAAATATAAGCTTCCAAAAAACCGGTAATTCACTCATAATAATAAAATGTCAAATAATGAAGAAACTTTAAAATTCCATGGTAAAAACAAAAAGACTGGGCTATTAATTTTTACTGTACCAAGTAAACGAAACATGAGTCAGCTTTCAGAAAACATTTTGCTATGGGGAAAAACCCTTCCCCCCCCTTTCCCCGGAAGGGTTTCCAGTCAGTGATGGGTAGTTTGGAATTTAAACCATAATCTATATGCAGTATATAATTTGTGGCTAATTTAGTATAGAAAAGTAATCAATCTAAAAAAGAAACTTGTCAAGATTGTGTAATGCTGCAAAAATCATTAAATAAAGTGCAACTTCAAAGTATTTTTGACGTGACAACGTTTTTAAATTAGGTTGCGCCCCGGGTCACTCATAAAAAATGAAGTTGGTAACGTTCGATGCCCGTCCGTGGGTCCCCGCAGGGGTCCGCACGGGGTAAAGCAGAAACTGTGGGTCCGCCGCGGGGTTTAAACAGATAAATATGTTTTATTCGTGAAAAAGTGGATGCTTAGTTCGTCATTTTACAAAACTAAACAATAAATAAAAATTTTTAAAGATATTTCTTATGTAAACTATGATTGATTGATTAAAATTTTAGATTTAAAAAAAGTTGAAAAACTGGTTTGTAGGTTATGTATCATTGACAAATGTTATGTGTTAAGTAAATTATTAGTTTAAATCACTCCTCAATCAATTAATTCGCGATTGAAAGAAACAGCGGTATTGTTAGTCAAACATTTAAAATAACAAATTATAACCCAATGTCATAAAAAAGTGCGACAAAACAACGAACTAAAAAGACCAAACACCAGCGGGATAGAATTTAATGTGTTTAGCAAGAATTTAAAATTTTTCCAAAAATTTTAGTAAATGTTTTATTAAACTTTACCTTTTCCCCAATTTTAAAAAATTTTTTAATTAATTTTTTCCAAATTTTTTTTAAAAAAGTTTTAAAAAAACAAAAATATTTTTTCAAATAGTTAAAATTTTGGTGAATTTTTCTTTTTTTTTTAAAATTCCTTGTTCCCTTTTTGTAAAAATTTAATAATATTTCATATCAAAAAATATTCTACCGAGAAAAAGCGTTCCCCACAAAAAATCCCCCCAAAAAAAACCGGGGACTTTAAAGGGAAAAACCATATTTTTTTTTGATAAAAAAAATGTAAAGGGTTTTTGGTTTTACTGTTTTTTTTTCAGAATTTTTTATAAATTAAAAAAAAATTAAAAAATTTAAAAAATTTTTTTAATTTTGGGGGGCCTTTTTTTGGCCCCGTGAACTCCACCCTTAATGTACAAAAAATTTCCTTTAAAAATACCAAATTTACACGTGCAAAAATTTTTAACTTATAACGAGGTTTTTGGTTTTTTTTAAAAATTTTTAACTTTTTTTCAATAACCCCTTTTTTTTAAAAAATCTTTTTAAATAAGTTTTAAAAAACAGCACGTTTTTCTTGTTTTGTTCGAAAAAAAAATTTTTTTATTGCGAAAAAATTTTTTTTTGGAAAACTTTTAAAGTTTTTAAAAAAAAATTTAAAAAATTAATTTTTGCAAAACATTTTTTCTTAAAAAAAGGTTTTTACTTTTTTTCACATAAAAAAATTGGTGTTTTAAAAAATTTTTTTTGGGGGTCTTAAAATTGTTTAAAATTAAAAAAATTCTATAAAAGGTTTTTTTTTTAAAAATCTTCATTTTTACAAGGGAAAATTTTAAAATTAAAATTCAAAAACTTTTTTGGGGAAAAAAAGGGGGAATTATGTATAAAATGCTTAATATCTGATTATTAAATTCATAGTTTTTTTTTAAGTCAATAAAACATTTTTCATGAAAAAATTTTTAAAAAGTTTTTTTTGGGAAAAAAGTATACACCCACAAAAGGGTGTTATGGAAAAATTACAATTTGAATTTTCAAGATAGGCAAAAAAAACAGGTAAAAAAATATAAGAAAGGGAAAGGGGGGTTTCCCGGGGACTTTAAAATTTTAATATGTATTTTGTAATTATTAAAAGGATCTAAACCCCTACCCCATAATTAATGAAGAGGGGTTAAAAGGTAATTTTTAAAAACGATCACGTAATCCTTTTATTTTTATAAAATTTTTTTAAACGGGAAAAAAAAATTTTGGGGTATAACTCCATTTTTAAAAAGGGGGGAAAAAATAAAAAACCCAAAATTTGAAAAATATGTTAAAAACCCTAAAATAGATTTTTTAACTACAAGAAAAAATTTTTTTCTTTTAAAAACCATAAAACTGAAATTGAAATGGGGGCGTACACAATTTGATCTTTTTTAAAATTGAGGGGGCCCCAAGTGTATTTTTAATTTTTATTTAAAAATTTTTTAATGCATTTTTTTCCTTTTTTTTTTTAAAAGGGGTTAAAAAAGGTATAAAAAGTATTTTTTTTCAAAAAGGAAAAATTTTCTTCAAAAATAAAAAGGTAGTGGAATAATTCCAGGAATGTAAAAAAATTTTTTTTGGGGGAAGGCCTCTATTTTTTTGGGAAAAATTCCCCTTTTTTAAAAAAGGGAAAGATATTGGATGTACAAAAAATAATTTTTTTTAAATTGTTTATTTGAATTACTTTTATTTTGTGCTATCACCCTAAAAAGCGGGAAAAAGACTATTTGTTATCATTCTAAAATATTGCACTTTTTGGTATTAAACAAAAAAATTCATAAAATTAAAATGTGAACCCCCTACTATTTTGTTGTTTTTTCCAAGCTTTTTTAAAAAAAGCTAAAAAATGTTTTTTTTTCAATGGATTTTTTCTTTAGTTTTTTAAACATTAAAAAAATAAAAAAGTTTTTTTTTTTGGGGTAGGCTCAGAAGGGAAGAAATCATTTTTTTCCAAATTTGTGTGTGTGTAAGAAAAAATTCCCCTGCAAAGCATTTGAATTTTAAAGGTGGGGGTTTTTTTGGGGCATCATAAAAAAGGGGTTCCCAAAATAAAAACACCTGGGTTTTTTTCATATTTTATGTAATTTTGCCCTTTTTTAAATGAGAAAAAAGGGAAAATCAAGGGGAAATGTTAAAAAAGCAAAATTTTTGGTTTTTAATTGTGCAAAAAACGATGTATCTTCTATGTTTCTACATTAAGCAAAAATTTTTTTAATTTTTCCCCACAATTTTTTTGGGGTTTTTAATGAGAAATTTTTCTAAAAAATTGAATTTTTAAAAATGGGGGAAGTTATTTAAAAAAAATTAAAAAAATATCCCCAATTTCCCCCAAGAGACTTTGGGCCCCCAAAAAATTTTAAAATTTTTAAAACTTTTAAAAACTTTTTTTTTACTTAAAATTTTTTAAAATTTTTTTTTTTAAAATAAATAATTTTCTGATGGTCAATAAAATTAAAACTATCTGTAAAATTTTTTTTTAGGGTAAAAATTTTTTACCTTTTCTGTAACTACAAGGGATTTTCTTTTTTTCCCCCCAAAAGGGTTAGCTCAAATAAAAACAAAATTTTAAAAAAACAAATTTAAAACAAGAAAAAATTACAAAAAATTTTAAATTTTTAATTTTGGGGAATGACAACACGTTTTACTATTTTTGTTTGATTTTATAAAAAAGGGGGGGTTTTTTTTGATTTTTGGAATAGGACTTTTTTCATTGACTGTAAATTTTATTTTAAAAATTTTAAGGGTTGTTTTACCCCCTTTCAACGCTTGGGGTTTCTGGGTTGGTAAAAAATTTTAAAAAATTTAAAAGCAAAAAAAAAATCCTTCCACCCAGGAAAAAAGGTTTTTCCCTTAAAAATTTTATTTTTTAAAAAAAAATTTTTTTCTCTAAAATCCATCCCTTTTTTGTGTTTCAAAAAAAAAAAGTATCAAATTTTTTAAAAATTTTTTTGGGTTTGAAAAATAGCTCGGGGGCATTTTTCCCCGTTTTTAATTTTAAGGGGGAAAATTTACAAACGTTTTAAAAATTTTTAAAAAAAAAAATGTTTTTAAAAAACCAAAGAAAAAAGAAAAAAGAAACACAAAAAATAAAAAAAATATCGGGAGGTTTTGATGATACTAGCTTTTGTAAAAAAAAATAAAAAATTTTTAATTTTTTGATTCTAATAAAACCCCCTTTACTCTAATTTATTTTTTGAAACCCCATACGTTTTTTTTATTGCAATCACCCTCTTGACAGAATCTTTTTTAAAACATAATAAATTTTATTTTTTATGATACAAAACGCCAAAGTTAAAATTTTTTTGGGAAAAAATTTTTTAGTGATTCAATAAATTTTTAAAAGAAAATTATGTTATCTGAAACCCAAAAAGGGAAATTTTATGTGTCTGATAAAATTCCTTTTGATTTTAAAATTTTGTCTTTTTGTTGTCTATGGTTCCACAAAAGTATTTTGTAAAAAAAAAATACCCCCTGTTTTACAGAAAGGGGCTTTTTTATGTATGGGGTTCCTAAAACAATATACAAAAACAAATTTTTTTTTCCAATTTTAAAATTTGGCCCCTGTTTTAAGGTAAAAATTTGATACAAGCCATTTCTGGTTCAGACTGAAAAAGTGTAAAAATAAATATCGAAAAATTGAAAAAACCAATTTTAATTTTAAATTTCTTAAAATATTTGGTTTTTTGGGGTTGTGTGTTTTTTTGGTGGGGGGTGTGTGTGTGTGTTGTGTGTGTGTGTGTGTGTGTGTGTGTGTGTGTGTGTGGTGTGTTGTGTGTGGGGGTTTTGGTGTGGGGGGTGTGTGTTGTTGTGTGTTTTTTGTTTTTTTAAAAATATTTTACAAAAAATTTTTTTTTTAAACTATTGAATTTTAAAAAATTTTTAAAAAACATTAATCGAGAAAAAAATTTTAATAAAATTTTTATCTTGAAAAAAATTGAAAAAAACGAAATTTTAAAAAAATTGGGGGAAAATCGCTTTTTTTTTTTTTAAAAAAAAACAAACCCCAAAAACCATATTTTCTGAAATTTTAAGGATATGCAAAATTTTAATTTTTTTTATTGCATTTAAAGGGGTACCCAAAAAATTTTTTAAAATTTTTTGAAATCATCTGATTTATCGGCAAACGTTATCCTCCCCTTTTCCCCAGAGATTTTTTATTTTTCCCCCGTTTACTGTCTAATGGAAAAAGGCTAAGTACTTTTATTAATTTTAAGGAACCCCAAAAAACACAGAAATTTAACAGGAATTACCCTTTTTTGGGTACACCTAAAAATGAGGGGGATTAAAAAATACCAAAAAAAAAGAAAAATTTTTGGGGTTTTTTAAAAAAATTTAATTCATTGCCTTTCCCCGGGTTTTTGGGGGCCATTTTTCGCCTAACTCCAAAATTTTGTGGTTTTTTTTTAAGAAAAAGGGGGAATCAAAAGTTAAATGTATTTAAAACCCATTTTTTAAAGCAAGTCATGTTAGATAATACATAGGGGATTCTGATTTTGGGGTTTGTTTTTTCAATGGTTTAAAAGGAAAAAAAAACCAAATAAAAAAAAAAAAAATTGAATTAAAAAGGGGAGTACCCCAAAAACTCGTGTCAAAAAAAAATATCACGGGGGGTAAATAAAAAAGGGCCCAAATATAAATCTTATTTAATTCTCTTATTTCTTTTTTTTAAAAGACACCCCAGCTATCTTAAAAAATTTTTAATTTGGCACAGAATTTGGTTTTTCCGGGGAATTTTATTCTCACAAAATGAAGTGGGGTTGCAAAATTAAAGATTACATAAAAGACCTTTTTAAAAAATTTTCCCCACATATACAAAAATTTTTGTTCTTCAAATTGTTTTTTCATATCAGTTTTTAAAATTTAAAGGTTTTTACATCAAAATTTCTTTAAAAAGATGTGTTTTAAATATAAAAGTGTGTTGGGATATTTTTTGGGAAAATGTTTAAAAAGGTCCATGCTAAAAAATTTTAATTTTTACCCCAAAAATCGTTTTTTTAATTTTAAAAATTTTAAAAATTCATTTTGGAAAAATTTTTGCCTTTTTTTTGTTGCTGATTACCCATTTAACCCAAAATTTAAAAAATTGGGGGCATGCACTAAGATTACACTCATTTTTCCCTTTTTTAAAATAAAAACGTTTTTTTAAAAAAATTTTTTTAAAAACAAAAACAAATAGAAAAAAAGTCATGTAAAAATTTTTCGGGGTTTTTTTAAAATTTTTTATGTATTCCCCCTTTTTAAAACGTTTAAAATTTTGGGTTTCTTATAAGAAAAATGTAAACAAAATTAAAATTTAAAACCAACCCCAAAATTTTCCCGGGGTTTTAACCCCTTCCCCCCCAAAAACACGAATTTTAGTTTTTTTATATATTAATGAGGGGCCCCCTTTAAAAAAAATTTTTAAATATTTTTGATCGTTTATCTACAAAAATTTTCATGGGGGACAGACAGAGTGACAGAAATGAAGATTTTCAAACCCAATATTTTTGGCTTTGAAAATTTTCAGCAAAAATTTTGAAAAAATTTTTTTTTTTAAAAGAAAATTTTAAAAAAAAATATCATTTATAAATCAAAAAAGAAAATTTTTTAAAATTTTACTAAAAGTTAAGGGGGGTTCCCTTTCCCCCTTTTTTGGCCCCTTAAAAAAAGATTACAAAAAAATTTAAATTAAAACGGTTTTTTTTTTTTAAAGGGGGAACCAGGTATTTTATGTTTTTTTTGCCATATCTTTTTAAAACTAATTACAGTAGTTTCATATTTGGCTTAAAAAAAAATTTAAAAATTTTTGGGTTTTCAAATAAAAAAGATATTAGCTTTTCCCTACCCAAAAAAGATACACTTTTCCCCCTTTTTCAGTTGGGGGATAATATCCAATAACCGCAAAATTTAAATCGAAAAAAGGGAAATTAAAAAAAAAATTTTAAAACTTTTTTTAAAAATAAAAAAATTTCCCCAAAAAAAAAAAAATTTGTTAAATTTTGCTATCTATTTTTAATTTTAAAAAGGGTTTTTGTTTCCAAACCAAAAAATTAAAAATTTAGTGTTAAAAAAAAAAGGGGACAAACCCTAAAATTTTTACATAAAAAATAAAAGGTAAATCGAAAAAAAGCGGAATTTGGGAAAAGGGTTAATTTTTCCCCCTACAGAAAAAAATTAAACCCCTCATTACCATAATTGGGGCCTTTTAAAAAAAAAAAAAAAAGGTTGATATTTCAAATAGAATGGTTTCAAAAAAAATACTAGACTCGTTTTAATAAATAAATATCATTCGTATGAAACACATTGGGGTTGAATATATTCCTGGGGGATAATAATTTTGACAGTGAGTTAAGTATTAATAATTAATTATATTCCCAAACCAATGAAAACCCAAATTTTAGTTTTTTCGTGATTGAGTTTTAAAAATAAAAAAACTATAAAAAAGTTACTCTAAATTTTTTTTCTGCTTTTAAAAGTAAAAAAAGGGCCCCAAATTTTGGTCATATTAAAAAAGGAGTACAGACTTTTTTTTTGGGGTGGGTTTTAAAACCCCAGGGACTGACTTAATAATGACATTTTTTTTGAAAAATCAAACCTAAGCAATGTAATTAATTACATGTCTTCCTGGGGAAAAATTTTTTGGGGTTTTTAAAAAAACCAAAATTAGGGGTTATTTGCAAATAAAACAAAAATTCAATTTTCACTTAATTTTTTCAAAAAGGAAAAAAAAAACATTTACAAAAAGGGGCCTTTTTTTTTAGCCATATAGGCCTCAGGAAATATGTTTGAAAAAAATTTTAAAATTTTATTTAAAACCTGCAACAAGGGGGGAAAAAAAAAAAATTTTTAAACAAAAAAAAATTTTAAATTTTATCATTAAAAAAATAGGGGGATGACTTTTTTTATAATGGGAGTGCCGAAGGTCGAGGGGTCAAGGGCCCCTTGAAACTTGGGGGCGGTTTTTAAAAAGCACATTCAAACCCCGGGCTGTGCCCCGAAAATTTTTCTAAAAACCCTTTTGCCCCCGGGACTGTATTGATTTTTTTCCCCAAAAAATTTGTTTGATAAAAAATCGGCACGGGGGTGGCCCTTAAAAAAAGGATAGAAAAATTTTAAAAGGGGGGGGGGCCTACATTAAAAAAAAAAATGTATTCCCCTATCTAACTGTTGGTTTGGCCCCTTTTCCCCCTAATTACCCTTTTCCCCTTTTTAAAAAATTTTTAAATTTGACAGACATAAAATTTTTAAAAAGAAAAAAAATTTAAAAATTAAAAAAAATAAAAACTATGACTTTAAAAAAATTGTTTAAAAAAAAAAAATTTTTAAATTACTTTTTTTTCGTTTTATTTTTAATACTTTCTAAAAGGATTCCATTTTTTTAAAAAATTTTTTTTTTTATCATGAATTAAAATTTCCAAAAAAAATTTAAATTTTATTTTTGAACCCAAAATTTTTTGGGGTTTTTTTTTATTTTAAAATTTTTAATTTGGGGAAAAAAAAACCTTTTTTTAAAAATTTTTTTTCTTTGGGCACGTGTTTCAGTATAAACCATTTTTAAAAATGTGAAAAATTAACCCCTTTTAAAAAAATTTAAAAAAAAAAACAAAAAAAATATACCCTGTCAAAAAATTTAAACAGATTTAAAAATTTTCTTAAAAAATTTTTTTAAATTTTTATTAGTAAATTTTGTTTTAAAAAATTTTTTTTAAAAGGGTAGGATTTTTTTAAATTTTTTTTAAATTAATTTAAAAATCTTGAGAGGCCCCCTTTTTTTTAAAAATTTTTAGATAAATTTGAAAAATTTTTTTTTCGGTGTTTAATTTTTTTTTTTTTCTGTGGGGTAAAAAAATTTCCCCCTTCTTTTCAAAAATTTTTGTAGTTATGTTAAATTTTTTAATAGGGGGTTTAAGGGGGATAATTTGATTTTATTTGTTGACATTTTTATTTTTTTTCAAAGCTTGTATTTGTTTTTTTAAACCTTTTTTTAAACATTTCTGCCCGTTTGCCAATTTTTAATTTTCCTTTCACAGTAAAACCCAAATTTTAAAATTTTTTATTTTTCCCCCTTTTTTTCTATAAAATTTTTTTTTGTCATATTTAGGGGTTTTCTTGTTTTCATTTGTTAAAAATATGTATTTTTACTTGTTTGGGGAATGATGGGCAATTTTGGATTTTTTTTGGTTTTTTTTTTTTTTTAAAAAATAAAAAAAATTTTTTTTTCAAAAAAATTTAAAACAGAACTTTACAACGCTAATAGCCCCCGGGGGTAACCCATACATAGAACGGGCCCCCCTTTTCGCTTTTCCCCAAAATTTTAAATTCAAAATTTACAGTATTTACATTAATCAAAAAACCTTTTAAGTTTAATTAGTGATTTACAAAAAAACCCTTAAAATTAAATTTTTCTTTGAAAAAAAGGGAAAAAACAAAATTTTAAGTTTAAAGAAAAGGGGAAAATTGAAGTTTTTAAAGGGGGGTTTTTCATTACTTTTTTAAAAAAGAACTAAACAGTGCCTCATTAAATTTATAAATAACCTTTTTAAAATTGGTTTGAAAAATTTTTTAAAAGTTTTGTAAATGTTTTGGGGGATAAGGTGGGGAAAAGAGCTTTTTTTCAGAATTGGGGGGTTAAAAATTTTTTGGGGTTTTGTTTACCAAAAAAAATTTTCACCTTTTCAAAAAAACCTTAAAAAGTAATAAAATAAAACCCTTCCTTTTTTATTTTTAAAAATTTTTCTTTTAAGGGGAAATTCAAATTAAAAGGAAAAAAATGTATTTTTCTAAATGGATACATGAAAAAAGAAAATTTAGATTACCAAAACCCCCTTTGGTAATGACGTGATTTAATTTTTTTTACTTTCTAAAAAAAAGTGTACATTTTTAAAAAAAAATACTATCAAAGTTATAAAAAAATAGGGGGAAAAAAATTTTGTTTTTAAAACCCCGGTAAAAGGGTTACCTAACAAAAAAAGCTGATCAACTAAACGAGTCCCTTTGGCCCGCTCGACTTGTTTTTCATTCCAAAATTTTTTAATTTTAATTTTTGTTTTGGTGTTTTTTTTTATTATTTCTTAAAAAATGGGCAGGGGGGTTTTTTCCTTTTTCATTTTAATTTTCATTAAAAGCATGTTTAAGGGTTTCCAAAGATTCGTTTTTTTTAAGGGAAAAAATTTAAAACGCCCCAAAGGTTTTTTAATTTTTTTTCCCGCATTCATGGTTTTATATTGGTGCTTTAAAAATTCTTAAAAAACATTTAAAAAAATTTTTCCCCGGGCATTTGTTTTTAAACCAAAAAGAAGGGGGTTTTATAACTAAGGTTATGCAGTTTTCTGAAAAAAGGTGTCATTTTTAAGGGAAAATAATTACTACAAAAAATTTTTAAAGGTTTGGGGACTGGGCGTTTTTTGGGGAAATTTTAAGCGATAAAAAATTTTTAAAAAATTTATTTTTTGGGGTTTAAGGGGTACAGTTGCAAATCAACCTAAGAAAAAAATTATTAAATATTACAATATTATAAAAAAAATGTTTTCTGAGTGTGCAGTGGAAGGAAAAGATAATGTTTTTTAACCCCCAAAACGCACATTAAGATAGTTGTTATCTTTTTTGCGTTTAAAAAGGGAACAAAAGGGAAAAAAAAAATGCCTTTTTAAAAATTTTAAAAGGAAAACATAAAATAAATTTTAAAAGCGGGGTTTTTTAAAAAGGGGCATTAGTGTTTTTTAAATTTTAAAAAAATATATTTTAAAAACTTACGGCTTTTCTCCTTAGCTGTTTTACTAAATTCATTTTTTTGAAAACCTATTACTAGGTAGGTATTCAGGAAAGCAAGAGGAAATGGTTACTTAAATCAATTTAAACTTAACGTTTTTTGGGGTTTTAACAGATACCCCAAAATTTTTAAAAGAATAAAAAGATCTCCCCCCATATTCGTATCCTAAACCCTGTTGTGTTGGAAAAAAAAAGTAATTTAGTTGTTTAAAAAATTAAAAAAGGTTTTTGCCCTATTTGGGTTTAGGGGCCTCATCTTATCGTCAAAAAAAATCCAAAAAAATTTCCCCTAAAAAAACTCTAAAAATGAAGTGGACATGGGGAAAAAAATTTATTAGACATTTAAAATTTTAAAAATTTCCTTTACCAAAAAAAAAACTTTCAGCATTTTAAAACTGGAAAACCCGTTTTCACTTGGGGAAAATTTTTTTTCTAAAAAAAAGAATTTAAAAAAAAGAAAAAAACGTTTTTTCAAAAACATATAAAGGAAAATAATACTATTTAATGAAAAAATTTTTGGACCAATGACGAGAAAAAAAGTAAAAAAATCCCCTCAAAAAAGTTGGCTGCCAAATTCATGTAAACCCAGTGAAGGAAATTTTGGACCCAAGTATACGGGGGATTTTTTTGATTTTTTTTTTTTTAATTATGCCCTGTTGCCATGTTTAAATTTTAAAATTCTGTTTTGGGAATTTTTTTCGGATTTATTTTAAATATTTTTATAAAAACCCCAACAAAATTGGGGGCTTGAGATTTCTTAAATTAAAATTGATAGCTTCCCCAAATTTTTTTAAAAATTTAGTATTTTTAAAATTTTTTACAAGAAAAAAAATTTTTATTATTTCCAAAAAATTTTATTTTTTTTAAATGACCCCCCCCAATTTTTAAGACTTTAAACAAAAGGATCCTATAGCTTTTAAGATAAATTTTTTTTCGCTTAAAAATCCTGTTAAGAGAATGGAGTTCCCCTTTAACCCACGTTTTTTTTGGGGTTACCTTAAAAAAAAAAAATTTACTATCAAAATGAAGGGGGTTTTTTCAAAACCTTTTAAAAAATTTGTATTAACCCGGGGTTAGGCTTGCCTTTCTCACACATATTAAAGTTAAAATATTAAAAAAATTTTTAGCCTAAATATTCCTGATGACCCAAAAATTTTAAAAAATTTGGGGGGGTAAGAAAAATTTTTGGGGACCCAAATTTTCCCCCAAAACAAAAATTTTTGGCAGGAAACATGTATGTTTTTTAAAGGTCCCCAAGGGGGCAGAAACTCCAAAATCCACAAGGTTTAGTTCCCCCCCAAATGAACGCCCCCAAATTCGGGAAAAATTTTAATAATTGAAACTAAAGGGGGTTAAACCTTTTTAACCCCAAAAAAATACCCCAGCCTTTTCCTTTTTCAAATTCAAAAAACCCCGTATTTCCCCGGACTAAAAAAAGAAGAAAAAAGGGTTTTTCAGGCATTCAGAAATTTTTCCCCCTTTTTTAATGGAAAAAAAATGCCTGTTTTTTTCCACCGATTTTCTATTTTTTTGTTTTTTAAAAAAAAAATTTTAACGATATTTTTAAAAAAACTTTTTAAATGAAAAAAAAAAACCCCGAAAAAAATAAGAATTTTTTCTTATTTTGGGGAAAATAATACAATTACACTAAAAAGTTTTTGCTTGTAACAGTGATTGTTAAGTTTTTAAAAATGTGCAACACAAAAATCCTTTGAAATTGTTTGATTAAAAATTTACTTACCCCCAGTAGGAATTAAAATATTTTTTTTAGTTTTTCAAAAATATTTTCCCGGGGGAGGGGAAATTTTTTTTCCTTTAAAATTTAATTGAAAAAAGGGGTTATAGATACGGGTGATTAAGTTCTATTAGAAAACCCTTTTAAAAGAGGTTACTAATTTTGACTCGGGGGTTGTTTTAAATTGAAAAAAAGTACTTTAAAAATTTCGGGGAACATTTTAAAAAAATTTTTAAAACATTTGGGGGATATTTTGTTTTTTCGTATTTGAAAAAGATTACGGGGAAAGGGGGATTTTTAAACTTAAAAATTTTGGCAATCAGATACAAAATTTTTTTTTATCAAAAAAATTTTAAAAATGTTTTCTCTACCCAAAAAATCTTAATTTTTGAGATTTTTTTAAAGAAAAGTTCCAAGAAAGATAAGAAAATCTCTTGCAACTTTCTGTGGGGAAAATTTGGGTTGGGGAAAATAAGCTAAAGTTTGTATTTGTTAAAATTTTAAATTTTAAAAATTTTCTCTTTTCAAGTACTGATAACAAAAAATTTTTTTTTTCCAAAAAAAAAAATTTTCGAAATTTTAAATTTTGTAAAAAAGTGTATACAACAAACATGTTGAAAAAAAAAAAATTTTTAAAAAAATTTTATTCTTTCCTAAAAATGTAAAAACAAAATTTTTTGTTTGTGATTTTGGAAAAAAATAACAAAAAAAAAATTTAAAAAAATTCTTTCTTTTTAAAAATTTAAGAAAAAAAACCAACTTATAGGAGATAAAACTATTTTTTTATTCAACAAGAAAGCTTTTTTTAATTGGCCCTGCTTTTCCAAAAAGGGAAAATTTTCATTAAAGTTTTTTTTTCCGATTTTTTATTTTTAAAATCCCCGTTTTTAATTTTTGGGTTTCTACATTTTTTTTAAAAAATAACATAATGCAATAAAAAATAAAACCCAAAACTTAAATTTTTAAAGATAGTTTTTAAATAATAACGTTTTTAAAGGGGAAATTTTTTTAAAAAAATAAAATTTTTTCCATGAATTTTTTTTTGGTTTCGATCTTTTAATTGGACCATTTCCTAGCCTCTCATTTTTTTTTTTTGGGGGGCAAACAGTGGTTTTTTAAAACCCAAAAAAATATTTGTATAAGTTATGCCCCCTTTTTAAGACATTTAAAAGCTTTTAAAAATGAACAATATATCCAAAAAATTTAATTTTTTCCAAAAATTTTTGGGCCACAAGGGGGTCAGGTCCCCAATGTTAACTTTTATTTTTTTCCCCTTAAAAATTTCATTGGGAGAGATTCGAAAGGGGGAGTTGGGTTATTAGCTGGAAATTTTTCCTTAAAACTAGAAGTTCTTAGGAAATTACTTGGGGAAGGGGAAAAATTTTAACCTTTTCCCACTTCTTTTTTTTTCCAAAATTAGTTGTTTTTTTTAATTTACGCCAAAATTTTGGGGTTTGCTCCGGGGAAATTTTTTTAAAAAAAAAATTTCATTTTTTAGAAATTTTTGGGAAACAATATCCGGAAAAGTTAAAATTGCTATTGTACATCAAAATTTATTGGGTAGGTCATATGAACTTCTCAAAAGCAAAAAAATTTTATACTATTTTTGTAAAAATTTTTAAGGGGGGGTTTTGGGAAAATTTTTAAGAACGTCCTGTAAAAACCCCCTTTTGAAATAATTTTTTTTTTGTTAAAAAAATAATGGGTTTTTAAAAAAGTTTTTTAACTATTTTTTTTAAAGTTGTCTTAAAATTTTTGGGGCAATTTGCCTTTTTCGGGGTTTTTAATTTTATATATTTTATAGTTTTTTTTTTTAAATCATAATATTGGAATGAATATGATGTTTAAAATAAAATAACCCCAAAAAATACATTTTTAATTTTTTTAGGGAAAATTTAAAAATGTAATTAAACCCCCGAAAAAAGTAGGCTTTATTTTTTTGGAAAAGCCTATTTTTAAAATATTTTTGTTAAAATTTTTTTACTAGATTGAAAAGAAATAACAAAAAATCTATATTTTTACTTGGTGTTCCCATGAAAAATTTGAGAGCCACATGTAATGAAAGTAATTACAAAATTTTCCACGCAGGTTTAGCTGGGTATGAGCGACAACTTTTTCCGAACTGAAACCGTCATCAGTCAGTTAAGATAAAACTTTTCACACAACCCAGTAATGTACGCAGATGGTGGTAGTTTAATTAACATAGGTCCGATTAAAAAACAAGCTCTCATATGCAAAATGTTTTTTTTTTGTTCCATAGAAAGGTATGAGTTTATTTACAGCGGATTGGAATTTTATTCGCTTTAATATTATGTAAATATTTTGAAAGTTTAGTTTCCTTATTTCATCACGACTCGAGTTTGTAAAAGTTCATTCATAGCATTTTGTTAAAAGCTAATATATTTTCGGGTTAATGATGATACTGTAAAATATGTAAACAATAAAAGTTTTGACATGCCATTGCAACAGAAAAATAGTAATGTATATATTCTGGTTCAAATTCTTACGTTAAGGTCAACAAAGATTTTTTAATTTTAATTATAACAAATTTTATTCTAATTTTAAATATAATAATAATATCTGTTACCTTTGAACGTTAAAAAAGTTTGAATGAAATGTTTTAACGTCTACCATCTTGAAATCTTGGAGTTTGTTTTAGACACAAGTATTTATTTGTGTTGCAGCGAGAACAGACACATTTGACGACATTGAAAAAATTTCCAACACAACCTGTGACCTTTGGTGTTATAATTTTTGAAAAGCAGGCCTAATGTTACTTGTTAGTATTTAGTAATTTCGCTTAAAAGAAAAACATTTTGGAAAGGTGTGCCTTAAATCCCAATAAACACCCGTGTGCAATATGTAAAGAAAAAATTATATTTTTAAAAAAATATATATATATATATACAGTTCGTATATATATATATAATATTATACTATATTTATATTTATATATATACGTTAAATTGGTATAAATGGCCAAGACGCCTTATTTTATAATTTCAATAAATATTGAATCACAAAAAAAGTACTTCCTCCAACCGGGAGCAAATACTCTTATAAGCCTTGTACAATATTATATATCACATAATATGTATGTATATATAATATCAATATATATATATAACAACATACATAAATATTAATGTGTGCAACATCAAATAAGTAAAAGGTAAATGGCATAGTATAATGTCTCGAGCGGATAAACTCATAGCTACAGAGAAAAATTAAGTACTCGCTTATTGAAGGTTGACTGGGGCCAGTAAGGACAGCTATGGGGGTAGTACATATAGGGACGTCTTCTCTTTCGAGGTTGCTTTATTCAAACAAACCCTTTCTCCAATAAGGGTTAAAAATCTAGGTCTTTCTGTAGGAGAACTGAGTGAGATTGTAGGTTTTGATGTTTAGTAAGAAAATCATTAGGTTTCAGAGTAAAGGTATAACTTCTCACAGGTTTCTTGGTACAACTCTCCGTCCATATTGCGTACTAAAAAGGGTTTGGCAGATTAAAGTAAATCTCACCTACATGAGTAAAGATGATCAATGTCTCCAAAAATCAGAAGAGCGCACTATATTTGTCTTTCCCTATTTAATCTCTATTCACGTTATATAATCGTATTCCCAGCTTTAAATAATGAACTGTTAACGTAAAGGACTTCAACACGTTTGTTGATGTTTTATACATTTACTGACATTTAAACGTATTTTAAGCATGATATTTGTAGGATTACTGTCACTCATAGGTATTTTTAGTGTTAACTAGCTTTATATATCGTTTTTACTATCGTAAGGTTTCCCTATGAATATTAAGTGTTGCCCCCGCGTAATCTTGCTTAAACTCTTCACGCCCCCTTTTTAAACCTTTAGCTATTATACTAATAAAATACGGAGAATTATCAAAATGCAAAACTATGCATAATAATAAAAAACTATGTACTCGTTTATAAAATACATATATACAGATTGTTAATTAACACTCGTGTTAAATGTAGTCAAACATCGATGGTGCATTCTTACAAGAGACGCGAATAAAAATATCGAGGAATAGATTTAAATAGAATACATACCAATGTCATGATAAAATGTTAAGGTGTGAATAAATATATGATAAGAATAATTTTGTAATCCTTAACGCGTTCTTTGATGAATCTCGTATTTCCTTGCCTCCTTCACTACCCCACGCGGGTGAATTACCTGAATCATCAAAACTCTCTATTCAATTAGTTTCACATTTTCCCCATATATCATCATTTTGAGATTTTTTAGCTTTTACTGTGGAAATCTAAAATAAATACGAGTTATCAATTTCAATTTATATGAACGTAATTTATTTGTTTACCCAAAATGTATATTATATATATAATGAGCAGAACCACAAACAGAAAAAAATACTCTGTCACTGTTCTGAATGGATTATATAAAGTTATTATTAAGGTTAAAAGGAAATATTTTAATTAGATATGTGCATACACTACAAAAACTATAAGGAGGACTTTGCAACAAACTAATTCGTAAATTACATCCATCTTGAATGAAATGGAAAAACAAAGGGTGCTAACTTGAATTTCTCCTAAATTCCAATACAGATTCCAATTCACGTTTCTGTGGCAAATAGTTGATGTTTATTGTTTAAACACGAACCTATAATCAACAGCAGTTGGCACCCGAATCAACTTACCAAGTAATCATTACTAATGTCCCACAAGAATATCGAAGTCCTTTATCATAAAATACACTTTCATTTGTCTACATATTTTTTATAACTAGACTTTATAAACACCTTATTAAATTTTGAATTAATTTAAAGCTAAACACAACAATTTTGGGAGCTGTAATATTGGAAAAACTCAAAGAGTTATACAAACTTGTTACAATCCCTCTTTGTCGAGTAGTGATAACTGTTACTTGGTTACCATCTGCTCACAATAATGTGAAGTTATAATATTTCAACTAAATGTACCAAAAGAGAACAAAATGTATTAAATTATCGATTGCAAGTGTCTTAGTATATAAAACGATTATAGTTTTTTGAAATCACGCCTGAGGGCCAACTCGGACTAATCCTTTCAATCATATATTTATTTATTTACCAATATATACCTTCGTCAAAATCCAAACTTCACAGGGTTGCACTACTCCTTGCTTACGTTAGAATTGATCTACATTGTTAGTTGTTTTGTTAAAGAGCCTGTTAACTTAGCTAAACTATATTTTGTCCGTTTAAATTACCTAAACGACATACAAGAGAAGTCAGTATTATAGTTAAACAACTATCGTCATCGGTTCTTTTAACTTTGTAATACATTTTCGAAGTCAAGTTATTTTTAACAAGCTTATAAATTAAATATGATATGTTACTAAAATTATTTTTGCTTGTTTGATTCGTTTTCATAACATTAACTTAATACTAAATAATTTCATAGTTAAGCAAATGGAAATTAAAAGTAATTCACGATATTCACTACGTATACATACTTTCTTCATCCCAAAAGGTATAGTTCTAAAACAGTAATTACATCTCATTACCGTTTTAAAGCTTCTGCCGGTACTAAAAATTGACTTATTGAGTTTGCCAAACTCACAGAAAATTGTTAGTAACTAAGAAAAAGTAAATCTGAATGACGTTAGAGCAAACGAAATGTGGGAACACAGCAGAAAAGTTACAATAAGGTATTACGAAACATTATTATTAAAGAGTCATAATGTTATCTTGACCACAAATCTAAATACTTTTGGTTAGTATGAAAACATTAAAGGTTACCTTGCTTTGTGGGTGGCCACTAAAAAATTAAATACATATTTATGGTTGAATGTGAATGTGGCTAACAGATTAAGAATAAAAGTCCTCATAGAAAATATTTGGATGTTTGAGTTACAGAACTTGTAGTAGAGTTTGTACATTTCATATTAAATTAAAACCTAGCTAAGGTACAACGTTTTATGGGAATTGAAGAGCTCTCAAATTATATGGTACTTACTATTCTACTCAAAAAAATGCTGAAAATATTTCCAAAATGAGTTGTAAAAAAAGTCAAATTAATTTAAATAAAGAATATAATATTTTTCAATCTATTGTTTTTTAATGGGAAAAGTAAAAAAAAAAATGAAATTAACATCTTGATATCTAGATGTAATATTAAAATGAGAACATTTAAGAAATATTTACATTTTTCGAGAAAAAAATAAGACATTTCTACGTATTTGTTAACATAAATATCATATAACATAACAGGTTGACTAACTATGTTACAATGGTATATATTGTAACTGAGAAAATAGAGGATAATACCGAGATGAGATATTCAGCAAGTCAGGTGAGAAGGCAGATTCAACAACCCAAGGCTCAGTTGTATGGGTATGGGGTATTTAGTGCCCAAGCCTTGTGAATAACCGGGTATTGCGGGATAACTTATGGTGCTGATTTCTTGCCTTTCTCCCGGGAATCTTATTAACTCTCTTTCAACTAATCAATAAAGAGAAAAGTTTTATGTACAACGCATCTTTTTCTAAGTATCCTTGTACTCTATTTAACAATTAAATAGTTTTATTGTTTAAAAAAGTCAACTCAAGATTAAGGTTAAAATGTTTTTTAATAAACACAAAACGGAAAATATACAAATACCTACTATACAAATACTATAGAGGTAACTGCAAGGTCTGATGATAGAGTACTATGCGGCTTACTGTGTCCTATGATTTGCGAAAATTTAATAACAGAAATGAATATAATACTTCTAATTCAAATATTATTGTCCAAAATCATATATGTATGACATTTCAAAATAAAATTATGTTATTAGCACTTCTTTAAATTCCAAATTAATACTAAACGTAAGAAAAAAAATAACTGAAATCTATCTAGTTTACATCGCAAATTAGACTTACGGGGTTGGGGTCAGATATTAATAGTTAGTATTCATTATATACAATGATAACTTTTTTAACCGCTATATTTTAGATAACAGAAAATTTTATCTAGAAGCGGTAGCCAACAGCTAGTATATGGTTCTGGTTAGTAGGCCCTACCAATATTTTAGAAAAGAGCGACTATTATCACAGATGTTTGCTTCTTGTATATACATTAACGTTATCTTTCTTAATATTCTGTGTATAATATGTAAAATCAAACCTGTAATGTATTCTTCACTGGATTGATACCATAACGTATTATGTACGAATAATATTTAGAAATTAATTAAGGTATTCCCTTTATTTTGTTTTAAAATATTCATAGAGGGTATATTTGTGCACACAGATATTGGATTTTAAATAAAAACAATTATTAATTTTTATATATCTCATGCTTATTTGTATAAAACATTATGTGCATTTTATAAAACACACATTTTATTTTGATATCATCAATCTGGATAATTTGGCCCTGTGGCAGTCTCTCATCAAACCTAAACTTTTAATAGTATAATCCGTCAGTCAAATTAGATTTTTTTATTTCTTTATTATTGGAAATTACATTGATAGTTTTTATACTCTTATAAAACCTAACTACCAGGGCCGCACTGCAAACTGTGGTAAGAGGAGAAAATTAGTAAACACAAAGGAGCATCTATTTAATTTCAAAGGGCGGGTAACGACGGTATCTTGTCTTCATCGTAGATAGATTGACGTAATTTATAAAATTAATGCATCAATTTTCTCAACTGTGGGGTTTATTTTAATTTAGTTTATTATTATTAGGAACTTTATGTTACGTCTTGTAGAAGGTCTCAACATCTAATCGTATGGAATGTTTTTTTTTCAAGAAGGAGTTTTCAGCATATTCCCACTTGACATAAGTAGGTTATTTAAATTTGGAACAAGCTTTCAGGGTTGATGAAGAAACGAAGGTAAAAAATTGAGGTACAGAAAGTCCTAAAACATTAAAAAACAAACCTTGAAGAAGGAAATAGGAGTTATAGGGGCTGACTTGAGTTCCTTCGACGCATTAAGGCCGATAAAAATGAAAGAATAATATATTCTGGAGATGAGATAGTGCCCTAGAAACGAAACACATATATGATTTCACAATCTTCAAAGACAGCGATCTCTTCTAATTAACTACGCAACAAAATGTAATCAATCAATAATCGCTAAAAAACCTGTCAGTAATAAGATGCGCAGACACATGCGTAATGGTTATAAGAATTTAATAACACAGAGACGTAACGAACAAAATTCCCTAAAGGAGAAAGAAAACCAAGGTCAAAATGACGATGTACAGGACTAAATACGGGATGCTATGATATTGATCTAAAGCAAAGGTGTTCGATATATTATCTTCTCCAATCTTTCCTCGTATATTTTTGATAATCCTGCTATCTCAATAGTCTATAATTCACTCTCCTTAGAATCATTAACTTCACATATCCTTAGATCAATAAACTATTCGGAAATAACCTAAATGGTTTGGTGTAATTTATAGTTTGAGACCGTAGTGGTTTAAATAAATTTAAATTCAGTGAGTGGTTAAAGTCAATGTTATCAGTGCAGGTAAATACTCACCCCACTTTCCTCAACAATCAATCCACTGCTCTCACAAACACTTGTTTAGTCGACCTCTTAAAAATATGGTTGTCCAAAAATTTATTACGAAATGGGGCTTTGATAATTTTCAACAGAAAGTGTTTGTATTGATTTTTTTTAGTCTTTCACCATATTTGGCCTGTGCTGTATGTATTCTGCGATTGGCATGTTTTTTAGTTGCTCCAATATCTCTTCACTTCTTAGAAAATATGCTTAATTTCTCCACGTATATATGGTTTTGCTTATAACCATTACTTATCGAGTTAATTACTATAGTTTATTAGTGAAATTTTTGTGTGTGCCCTAAGCATTTAATTTTTTGACAATTACTTGTAGAAGAGTATAGGTACCCTCGAAAACATACTGTTAATGTTTTATCATTAATTATGGTAAATAGATTATTATTTAAAAGCATCCATCATTATTTAATACGTTTTAAACAAAACAATTTTCAATATTTTTCCATATTTTATTTGATTAAACGATAATCAAAAGCGTTTTAAAGCGTTTTTATATTCAACGTGTTGAGTGTATAACTCTGGTTAATGATTTATTAATTGTATCAGACCTATAAATGGAGCCATTCAGATGGATTAACTAGGCCTCACTAAATATTACTCTATTAGTATTCATAGAATTGATGATATTGTGATGATTACCCCATTTACATTTACGTTTTGAGTTCTATTATTAAGTTACTGTAGATCGATTACGCTGATAACTTATTCGTATAGTTAACAAATTACATATTATATTAATTCTAGAAAGGCCTTTTTTACGTTTATTTTAAGTGGGCTCTAGCCAAGGGCAGATGCATACAGTTTATAAAAGAAACACCAAAATATTCAACATGGCTGTAACTTGTAATTAGGTCACGTGGGCGTTAATTTTCTTCAGCTGTTTTTTTATATTTTTAAAATTGTCAGGTTTTAGGTATGGGATCTCATCACAAAAGTGACAAAATTTTCTATTTCAAATATATATAATTTAATGTAAATATAAAAGTCGTTTGACAGGTATTTGGTCTTCAGATCATATGTTAGTTTCGTTATTTAAAACGCATATGTGACAGATACGGCCAAATACAAAATAAATTCAATCGGAGAAAGTAAAGGAGCTTCTGTGGTGTAAATGGTAGCACATTCCCCAGCAAGTGAGAGATCCGGGTTCGACTCCCGGCGGAAGCAGAGTACTTTTTGTGATTCAATTATAGTAATATATATATATATATATATATATATTATATATATATATATAATATATATGTAAAACCTACAAGAATGCCAATTCATATTTTTCTTATATGTATCGTCTTCACGGAAGTAATCTTAAAACCCAATGAATATCAAATTTTAAGAAAATTAAGCCAAAACATTAGAATGCTTTACTTTAAGTAACGACTGGGTTTCTAACTATTAAGGTAGTGATCATTTAGCTGTTTACTATTGAATTCACTTAAACAAATGGTATTGTTAAAACAGAAGCTTACAAGAAAAATTAATTTTACTATAAAATTAGATTTACAGGGAATTAGATAACCAGGAGTTTGATATACCAGAAAATTAATTTAATCAAGATCGTCGACGAGGAGATCAGTTCACTTGACCAGAAGTTGAGTTGTTCAAAGAGCCGATTATCACAATAGATTTGAGTTGACCAGAGCCTGATGTGTTCTAAGAAAAATATAATTTAAAAAATTAATATGCTTTCAAATTAATTGTTAAAAGACGCGTTTTCTATTTAAGTTTGCAATGCATACTATGGAATACATGTAGTAACTGTTTATAATTAAAGTAGCATACCACAGTATATTATGGAACTAATAGATATGTTTACACATGAAATACGCCATTGTTTGTAGACTCTATAACGGTAGGCATGTTTTTACTGACATCGTTTATTAGGAATAAAAAAAGACATTGAAGTAGTATATTAAACTTATTGCAGGCATATAAAAATCAAACAAACGTACTCTATTTGAATAATATATTATAATAGAAATGATATTTGCTTGTGTTCCTTACCAAAACGGGAGGTCTAAATAGGAAATTTCACAAAAAATTTTAATTTATATTATAATTATATTACGGATTAATAGATATAATTATCCGTGTTGTGTGTGAGTGTATTGCTTGAATTTTAATTAGATAATCCGTAGAAGTTATTACCAAAACGAAAGAGTTATATCCACGACTCAAGAGTTGTAGTTCGTAGTTTATGATGAAAATTCATAACAAACTATTAATTTACATACTACATTGGGTATTATGTGCAAGAAATCAAATCTAGCAATCAATATTACGAACGAATAAACAGACTAAATTCCGACCTGGATTAAAATAAAAAATATGCTCCACATTTAGTCATTCATCTATCCTGATTTTTATCTGTACTGTATCAAACCAAACCCACTAATCGTTGTATAGTTTTTGGGCGAGTTTATATTTAGGTTAAAATAGTTCTAAGATTGGGTCGTAAAATTAAAAATTAAAAAATAATACTTTGACCAATTATCTCCATTATATGACAGGAAGGGCCTTTGGGGGGAAACCCGTTAGTTCTTCGTTTAACAATATGTATTAGTGATCAATGATATGAAAGTATAATAAGATATCTGCCGCTTTTCGTCCTTAAATATTATGAACTTTAGTGTGAAAATGCTGGTTTCTGCAAAGTAAATGTACAATAGCCAGCATTGAACTAACCGACTAGTTTTGAACTTTCTTGTTTGCCTTAGGGTGAAAACGTTAAAACTATTTAAATAACATTGAAATGTTCGGTTTCTCGGTTCATTGGAACTTCAAAAATAACTACTTCAGTGTCTTGTTTGCCCTTAATCAGAAAGTAAAACCTTTCTATAGAAACCTTAAGAAATCGCTTAGTACAGTTGCGAAAGTTGACGGATATGCCAATATGTTCCGATACATATAACTCAGTGTTTTCGGGCAGCATAAAAATACTGAAGTTATCAAACAATATTTTGTAATTTAATTTTTCATATGTTTTTAAACAGTTAAAATTATTATTTGAAAGCAACGGGTACTTCGATTCCAGCATATCAGCAAAGTGAGACATACTTTTTATTCATTATTATTTTAATTTAGACTCAAATTTTTATATATTAATAAAATTAGTCCTTAAAATCTCAAAACGGTGTCTAAAGACTATTATTTGTTAAAATTTTAACCTTCAATACCACAGGTGTAAGCGAAAAAAAGGTGAACGCATAAGGTGTCTTTCTCTATGCAAATTCACAAACTTGTTGAAGATATAAGTGTCATAATTGTATTTTGTAAAGTCTTTAAAATTAAAAGAAAAACATATGTTTAACTTTGTTTATTATTTGAATCCGAAATGAAGTTTTTTTCAATTATTAAATAGATCTTTTAATATGTGTAGATGTAAGAGAGAAAAAATATATTATAGTGGCATAGGGGCCTCCGGTAAGGGAATGAGATGGAGGTAAACTGTTACATTTGTAAGCCTGTCACTGATAACGCAGAAGGGTTGGCGATTTGGGGAGGAGGCGCAGGGTAACTGGAGATGTAATCAGAATAAACCCTTGATATATTACCTCACACTTTTCATCCAATTTATCCACAGTCTCTTAGAAATATCCTTAACTTAATTAACACATTACATATTTTTCGTAAATATAATAAAATTAATTAATTAATTTATATATATAAATATAAGGAGTAGCCAATTTCCTTAGAACTTTTGCTCCCCTTATAGGTCACTGGCGCAGGATCTTATATAAACAGAATAAGAAGGACAGTTGAGTCCAGTAACAAGATCTATTTTAGGTCCTGATAAAAAGTGGAATCGGTCATAGACAGGATTTGATACCAGTGACATCACCTAACTCATACCTCCACAGAGATCGACCATCATACAACACTCTAAAAATAATATAATACACTGCATAGATTAAGGAGGGTAACGTTCTAAGTCTTACTGATAAAAAAAGCATTTGAATTTTAACAAAAACAATAAAAAAACTTATTATTTCTCTTTCTTTTAGAAGGTTACATAGAAGAATATCACAGCCACTCGTGATTTTACAGTATATGGGACGATTTTGCCAATGTATTGTTTTTTGTGGCGGTATTTTTTTATAAGGCTGAGTGACTGTTCTTACTTTACGCAAAAGGCCACGTCTGGAGAATTATAACTAAATTAAATGTGCATGTTATGGTTTTTATGAAGCAACGTATTGAATGAGTTTATAATAATATAATTGTTGAAAACATATTTTGGCTTTTACAAAATCTAATTACTTTTAATTTTTTTTAAACATATGTATTTTGTTTGTAAACTTTTATCCGTAGATAGATAGAATTAAAAATCATGCCTATTGTAATCGCTCCCGTGTTGAAATTTCTGGGAGGGTTTTTAAATTAACTTCAATCATGACAACTGGAATCTAAAACTACCATAATGTGAAAATGTATATTTATACTACGCCCTCTCGTATAATATATAAGATAAGTGTGAATTCGGAGGTGGGGTTTGCAAGGGAGTTTAAAAAACATACATTAGCATTTACTTTTTTAAATGTTGGAGATAAAAGGCGACTGAGCATTTTTTGTGAGAAATTTTAAAACTATTGCTATTTGATTTAAACTACGATCTGTGGTTTTCCAGGTTACAGCAGAGCTTGGGTGAAAAGTGTGCATTCTGTCAAGAGCCAATAGTAATCTTTTCAGTTTTTTTATGTAAATAAACGGTCAGCTATCAGGCGTTTCCTATGGGTTAATTCTTATAAACACACGTTTCAAATTTTTAAGTTTCTAGTCTATCTGGGAAGTGGGCTTGAAATTGTATACTATAAGTAAATTAAGCTTCTCTAGATCAAGCTATAATCCCGGAGCTTCTTTTCCTTGAAGAAGTTGATTCTGTTCTGAAAATAATTAGACCAGAAGGATTGTTTCATGAAAGGGTACAGTTAACTGGAAAAATTAAATTAAACTTTATTCCAAATTTAGTGAATGGATAATTTACCATTTTATTACTCTATCATGACTACTGACGTTAAAATTAAACTTCAGGTTTATAGCTTAAATTTACTAATAGATTCAGTAATATTCATATAGGTATTTGGATGAGGTAGCTTGTCATTAAAACCCAATTGTCAATTAAAACAATTTCAAGATTGCGGTCATTTCGGCATTATTAAAATATTTGCATTCGTCAGTGTTTACAACAATGAATAAAATACTATTACACATTTCATAAAATTTTCAAGTAATTAAAATTTATATTTATGCCATATTATTTTGGCGCGATAAACTTTTCAGGTTTCCTTAGATGGTGTATAAATGTTAGAAAAATCATGATAACACACAGGATGTACCGTAAATTGTTTTGTGTGTTTGAAAACAGATTATGTATTTACACATTTTTAAAATACATCATTGTAAGATGTAAAAGAAGAAAGTACTTTTGAGTTAAAATTCCATTAGTTAGTAGGATTAGATGTTAAAAAATATCATGAAAAAAAACACAGATGTACCTTAATGTTGTTCTGAAATAGGAGTATATGACCTTACACGTGGTGTGAATGCACCTTGTTTATAAATAATAACTATCTGTACCTTTCTTTATTCATTCCATTTGTGTACCCTACAATTTTCTATCATTTAATACTGTAAAAAGTGTACTAATGTGTTAGATAACTATACAATATGTTGTATCATACTATAAGCATGGTTAAATATAAACACATAACACAAGTATAGATTAAAATTCAAATGTATTTAGAACAAACGCAAAAACATATAACCGTTGAGTGGTATTCAAAATGTCCTACCAAGGTGGAGCAGTGAACATCAATATGGAAGTCAATAGCAAACAGCTGTGCTCTTCCCTAGTTTCATAACCAAAAGTTATTTTCCTTTAAAAACACGGTAAAACACGAGGACATTTGTCACACATAATCTTCTGAATATCCCCTTATTGCTCGAGAAGAGGACCATGGTGGATTATTCTATAAAGAGGCATTCCCGTGGCATTCTCGTGGCATTCCCTACAGATTGTTTATGGATATGCGGATGTCTGATAATATCTTTGTTCTTGTAATATTTTTATTCCAAAGACATCTATAACCCTAATTAAAATGGTTGTTTGTAAAAATATATGTTGAAAGAATATTTGTTTCTGTTAAATTAATGTATTTAAATACGTTTTCATGATGGTGCAATCAATACAGCAGTACAAATTTTTATCTAAAGAACGGAGGATTTTTATATTAATGTTTACTAGAAATGCATACTTTTTTATTTATTTTAATTGGATTATATATAGAAAAGATAATATTAAGTTCTGTCTGTTTTTTTATCAACAAATATATATACATGTGAAGAATCAATTACAAAAAAACTTCCCCAAGTATAGAAATTTCCAAGACTAAAGCACAGCAAATATTTTTGGAAATGTGATTGTAAAATAATTCAGTGCGAATTCATTTAAGGGCAATTCAAGTTCCTGAACTAGAAAATCAACTTTCAAGTTCTTATTTTGATACAATAAACATACTGCCTTAGGTTTCACAAAGCAGATTAACGTTAATATTTCATGGCATTTCTTAAGTACATTTTATCTGTAGAAAGAAAGCCACGAGATTTTCAATACAAACAACAAAGGAGAAAGGGAAATCCCTGGGAATAAAGGAAGATATAACTAAGCTAATTAATGGAGAAAGAAAGAAATTGGATGTAAGAAGGAAAAATTTTATATTTTAAATAAATTTTTCAATATTTTCAAAGCCAAGTTTTAATTGAATCAATTGCCAGAGGAATTTTAAATTCTCCATGATCTGTACCTAATAGTTGGCAGAAACCCTGTTTCGCGTATTAGTATTAGTACCCAAAATAAGACGAGGAAAAAACTAAAACTAGTTAATATATGGCAATAAAAAACCTTACAAATGCAAAAAACCTCATCTTCATCCATCGCGCATGGCAATACATTAGAAAAAAAGCTAAATTAAAGAATAAAACAAAAAAAATTGGGGAAAATCATTCAGAGCATGAATAGAGGATTGTTTGCTCTATTAATTTCAAAACAATCTATACTAATGAAAGACATTTGTGTCATTGAAAATTTATACAGTATATTACAGAGCATTTTCTTTGTTTTTAGGTAAGATTCTGCAATTCGCTGTATAAAAATTGTACGAATTAGGTGTTAAGTATATAATAAAGTAACTTAAATTATAGTTTAAAACCTTTAAACAAAAATACTAAATTAGAAAATCATGCATAATAAATCAAATATAGGGAGCTACTAAAATCATAGTTTGTTATAAAAGGGAGGTAACTAATAAAATGAATTACTCCTGTAATTACGTTGTTGAAGAATCATACAAAAAATTTATAAAAGAATGGTTAGGTAAATGTATAGCTAAAAGTAGATCTTATATATCACTAAAAGGTATTAACATTATTTTCTTTTATGTTTTATTTTTTTTAATGAACGGAAAATGAAATAAGTTGATATTTTGGGAATACGAGTACTTGTAAACCTTTACGGAGTTATAGTTGTAGTTTTGCGAAGAATAAGTAAATAGTTTTTAACTGACTATTTTGCCATATTTGCTATAAAAATATATTATATACATTTTTAAGACACTTAAATATTACATTTTAAGACATTTTTAGCATCATTTATCGCTGATACAAAACAAGAAGAACTTTATACAAAAAGACCTTTATTTTATATAGAACATTTATTATGGCTTTGTTGAACTCAATCACTAGAAAAAGGAGTACTGATTGACACCATTAAGTTGAACAATGGTTGGTTATGTTTGTCTAACAAACGAGGGATCTCAAAAGATACGTAAAAGTATCAACTCTTTGAACAGAACAAAAGCGAGAGAAACTCTGTGAATCAAAACGAACCGTCACTTTATATTACCACCCTTCTCATTATCAAATGTTTATCTGATATACTAGCTTTTTCATGTAGAAGCACATTCAGATAAATTTAAAAAACAGTAGTCGGAGGTAGGCTAAACGTTTAGACGGTTAAAACCCTAAGCCACCCACGACAACAAAAAAGTAAATTACCTTATTTGCTGTTTTACAATTTATTTATAGAAAAAAGAAAAAAAAAAACTATTTATAAAATTGATAATATTAGATATGGACTTTAGAATTTCAATAAAACGGTAAATATAATCTGTTATTTAAATGCCATGTATATATTCAAAAGCGTAATAATATAATACAGAAGTGAATTTTCTAAATATGGATGTTTTACGTGCATCTTGTTTAAAAATGTTAATAAAATAAAAGCTAAAAGATATAGACTGCCATGAAGTATTAGTAAGATTATAGATTACCGTGATATTTGCATAAGTCGCGACCATAATTTCTTTAATTAAAAACAATTGGTTGGTAACAAAAAAATATCCCCTATATTTTGAGAGCAAAATCGTTACTTTACTCAGCACTAATTTATTACAACTTGCCAATAGGCAATAGGCCAGTAGATTACAAATTTATGCCCTAACACCTAATGCCAATATTAATTACAAAAAACAAAACTTCAAAATGGATTATCTTCATTATCCCAGTCATGCTAATCACGAAAAATATCTTCACACTAAACAATTATATTTCAACAACTCCGATTGCCATGACAATTTTAAACGTATTATTATTATTAAAGTCTATTCTGATATACAATGGGACAAAAATTATTAGTCTGACCTTTATCGAAGCTTATCAATTAAGGTTGGGATACTTAAAATATTTAGTCTATATGTTTTTTGTCAGCACTTAATCTAAAAAACCTGATTTTAGACACTTGTATTTGTGCATAAAGGCTTCATTATATAACATAAAGTATATACATAATTGTGTATATATAAAATATTTTACAACGGTACTACGGCTAAACAATGCTGACAAAAAAAAACGAGAAGATAGCACATTAATTAAATTTATAAAGTTACTCAGGAAATTCATAGGCGATTTTTAACTTGTGAGATAAACACGTTGTAGCTAAACACACACAAATATCATTGTATGCATCATTGTATGTACAATGTTTCGTGAACTTTGAGTAATTAAACACTTATATGAAACCCAGTTTCATAAACAAAAATGTTCAAGTTTTCATTTGCATCGATATCTTGAGAAATAATTGCTTTATAGACTTCAAATGTTGTTTAAAACTTAATTAAGTTTTCATTTATATTTCAGTTGTTGTCAGGGGCTGTAAACATGTATTTTTTGTAATTCCATCTGTCAATAATTAAATGAACCATATACTTGGAATTTTACTTTGAACCCTCATTGAAGCCTGTTACGCAACATGTGCTGTGGCGTACCCCTACCTTGTAAATAATAAAACCCATAATGATAATTAAAAGAAGAGATCAAAACGCCTAAAGTAGAAACTATCCTCTTCCGAGAAAAGTACTTATTGAGAATTGTATTAAAAACTAATTACTAAGCACCTAATTACTATATCTGGGAAACATTACCGTCACATTCTTTTGATATAAGATTTATTTTTTAATTCTTAGAATAAACTTTAGTTATAGTAACTAATCTAGATAAACTGTACGGTGTGTTTTTTAAACTAATGTCCAATCAAATTCATGAATGCACAACACACATTTTCATGTTGCGGTCCTTGTTAAAAAACAAAAAAATAAAACGAAGGCTATAAATAGAGTAGAATGATTTAATAAAATTGGAAATATAACATAAGGAAGAAAACCTTCCGAATGCTTAGTATATTACCTACTGCAATTCAAAAAATATATTTTTCTAATGGTGTTGAACATTTCATTAAAATAATGTTGGTTTAAACGAAAAATATATTGTTTTTAAACAAGAAAAATAATGTTAAGTTTTATCCTAATACGATAAAATGGTTCCAGAACATACAATGGCCTTTATAAAAGATTGTAATAACTGTTAATTTATAAAAGAATTTCTTAAGAAACCAAATTGTTTATATATTTGACATGCCCTATTTAATTTGGGGCAATCAGTTTATGGGGATAAAACAAAAAGTTTTCTAGAATCTAATATGTCACATACCTAATACTAACTCAAAGTGACAAGTTACAAATTAAATACCGCGCTTGTTGCAATATAAGTTGTTAAAATATGTTGCTGTGTTTTTCAATAAAATACATTATTTTATAAAATAACAATTCCCCTTATCTTTAGGTTGTTGTATGGTTTGGTCAGAATGTATTGCTATTGTTAAAAAGTATATTTTGTTATATATATATAGAGAGAAATTTAAATTAATTTAAATGTCTCTATTTCATACCTGTAAGCCTAGAATGGTATATTCACAAATTGTTTTTTAGCGTTTAAAGTGACAAAACCTCAAATTTTTCAGTGAATCGTAATCATGAAGAATTTTGGATTTTTCCCCATTATCTCCATAAAACATAACATTCAAGCTCATTAACACCAGCTTACCTAAAATATCAGTAATTGAAATTTAAATAAAACTAATTTGAATAAAATTACTAGGCTGTAATTGTATATAAAATCTCATTCATGTGGACATCACGTACAGCTGAATACATTACTGCAGGTAATAACCTAAAACAGATAGGGTAAGTAATTTAATGATTAATTATAGCCCGAACCATTACAGAATGGCCAATGAGAGAATATTTCATGATTTCTGTGATTTAACTATAGGAAAAATTTAGTAAAATTTATGTTATTTACTTTTAAAGAGACATATATTAAATCATATTTAAAACAGAGGTACTCAAAACTTTTTAGAGCGTTTGACTAAACATCACAAATTATATTTTGATCAAACAAAAACCTCGTTAAATACAATAATTTCCTGTAGAATTTTCAGTGAATTAAATTTATTACAAACTATATTAGGTTTATTGTCCATAAATGTTCCACTACTTTTTAAATTTATAAATAAACTGTTCTTGAAAGAAACAGAGAAAATATCTGAAAACTAGAATAATCTGTTTTATCTTACAGTATAATAGAAGCAGTATTTTTAGCATTATTAGGTCTTAGAAAACTTTTTGATTAGCTGGTAACAGTAAAACATAACGTTATGTATGAATAAAGAAAATATATTTGATTTGTAAACCTGGGATGCAAGGGGAGAATAAGAAAATGTGGAAAACATGAATTCAAAAAAACCGATGATGGACAGTTACTGCTGTGGTGCGTATTTTATTGTTTGCTTTAGTAAGTTATTTTAAATCCTTTAATTTCAAATTCATGTATATGGCAGATTTAATATAAATAAAATATATTTAGGAAAAAGTAAATATTGTAATATTATATGTATATTGTAAATATTGTATGAAACAATAAAAAATATAATTTTTATTTAAAATATTTGAAAGTCACATTACATGGCAAGGTGGGTCATGGTAAATTTACAGTACATTTTAATATGTCATTGTATTCAAATCTAAAGTCCATGAAATGTTATTTTACTAATTATTAACTAGTTTACAAGTATTTTTTAAATACAAATTCTCCAGGTCATCTATTTTTGAGAAACTTAATAGTTATAATATTGTTTTGTTTTTTAATTAGAGACTTAGAGAGGAAGCTAACATAGTGAAGCCCTTCCTAAACACATTACTGTTAACTAACTGGATCTAGTACATGTAACCAACAAGGACCTTCAACTACCAATCGCTAGAAGGTTACACATTAATGGAACATCTACGATTGCTGAACACAATTAAACTTGACGATGTATACATGAAATACAATAAATAAAGCTACAAGGTTATTAGTTGTTTCATATTTAACTTTGGGAAGATGGTAATAAGAGGTGTTGAAGTTTAAAAGAAGCGACACTTTGAAGTTAAAGTGTATTCACCTTTCATCTTTTAATAAAAGGACATAAACGGTACCTCGTTACATTTATGACATTGCACTTACTTTTCTAACTAGTTTTGAACTGTCCCAAAAGGTTTTGTTAATTTTCTGCTGACTGACTGAAGGAAAACAAAGCGTAATATTACAATTAACTGTATTTAATATTCTGTTTATGTCTAGTACGTTTATCAAAGAACGCATTAGTTTTTAATTACTCCTAGTATATAAACAACTAATTATGTATATATTTTTTAAGTATAACATTCAAAATTGCTAATTAATGTTCAAAATGATTCATTAAAAATTGTATTCGCTGATGAAAGATATAACTTAAGATAAGATAAAGATAAGATTAGTAGTCATCTAGAGTAATGACGTGATCTTATTTAACAACGTGGATTTAATATTTTTAGCATGGTTAGCACAACTAAACAACTGCTGACTAACCAAAGCCTATGTCAGCTCGTCCATTCTAGAAATTTCATGTTAGAATACATTGGTGTTTCTGCATGTTTTCTGTAGAGTATATCTTTAATAATATTAATGACATTTTGCATGGATTTTCATTTTACATTTACAACTGACGCATGTTTAAGGGTTCTATACGATCCGTTCTTTTTCAAAGGGTAAAAAACTAATGTTCCAAGGTACATGTGGATAACCCAATATACGGCAAGTTGGTTTTATGATTTTTGAGTGGTAACTGAACTGAGTAGTCAACATGTTAGAATTTAATTCTACAGGTAGAATTTAAATTCTACAGAATTTAATTCTAACTTGGATAAGAAGACAGACAGAGCAAATTAACGATGTGGTTATTTTCCGAGATGTAGCTTAATTAGAATGGCCATCACTTACTTTATAGGTCCTAGCATACATTCATTTTAAAAATAGCATTTATATAGACGTCCCAATTTGTAGACAAGTGAAATGCATCTCAGAGCCGGTAGACAAAGAAACATTGGAGAAATTTAAGTTTTTTTCTACAGAAAAAAAACTCAAAACAAAACACTACATAAAATGTGCTTATCTCTACACGTAAGAAACATTATTTAAGAGATATTTTAAAAATGACGGACCAATTAAAGAGATATAATATTATAACAATTATTTAAATCAGGGCTCTCTTCCAATCATGTCCCTTTTTTGTAGGCAACTTTAGGTTATTTTACAGCGCTAACAGAGTGTAGTGTGCTGAGCTTAGGACCCACAAAGTTAACATGGCAGATTTCACTGTTGCTAGAAGGAATGCTCATTTAGCTTGTGAGGGAATCCAGACAAAGTCATATACAGGTACAGGGGTTTCTTCCATTGAACTTAATAGTGCAATACCACAAACAATGTTATACACTTGTTATTTATGCGATGGCATATCAGGGAGATTACATGTAATAAGTTGGAGGAGCGGGATAGGAAATAGTGCATGCACTGCACCCCAACCTCAGACATGGTAGAGAAGGTTAGACATTGTTTAGTTTTTCATATTATTAGAATAATAGTAACCATGCTTAGCATGGCGTTAAACAGTAGTGACGAAATAGTTTAACGGTTTCTTTGGCTTGAAGAAATAGATTTCACCCGTAAAACTAACATTTTTACTGGATAGGTTTAATCGGTTTCACATAATATCCAGCTAGGTATTAAAAATAATATATATGTACTTTACGTGTTACCATAAAATAACGGATTTAACAGTGATTTACACTCCTGAAATAAATCGAATAAATTATTTAAATCTTTTCTGTTGTGGACATCTGAATTTGGTAAATTCATGATAACTTGTGATTATCAATTATTTTATTTAAACGTAAAACATTAATTTATTAGATTTTTTAAAATCGAATGAAAGGATGTGTTATAAATTTTTAATGCGTATTACAAGTTTGCAACATATTGCGAAACGTTCAAAATTATTTTCAAAATAGGCATTCACTATTAATAATTAGCATAAAAAACCCCCATATTTTGTGATCTCTTTTATACGCTTAAAATTGAGAGATGATGGGAATTGGAGAACAAGCCATGCTACGTTTCATTGTTTCACCTCGAAAAAGGTACGTCGGTTAATAGGAAATCTATATCAACCAAAACTCAACAGAACAATTATTATCCACTTAAAACATATTCAAAGTTTGAGGCTTGTTCCTTTTTTCCATGTAAAGGTTTAATATATTCCTGATGACAAAAGATTTCCAAAGTCTGAAAGGTTTTGGGAGGAAGAATATTTTAAGGGCTGGTATCTTGTAAAGGACAGGATTTGATATTATTTTACACAAAGTTAAAAAATCAAATTTAGTTAACATAATACAAGTTCAACGAAGATACGATTGTAAGTGTAAACCCATGAATAAAGTTCATACAGTTTTCTAAGATCCTTTAAAATGGTTCTAATTTCAAAATATAAAAATCAGAATAGGAAATATATATTTTCGTGTATGTTACCAATGTATTGTTTGAAATTATTTTACAGTGAAAGTGTCTTTATTATATTTTATTATTAACATTCATGATTACTTTTCTATTAGAAATGCTTAATAAAGTAGATTTACTAATGTCAATATGATTTGTTTTTGTCAACAAAGTAAATTGAGGAAATATCTATGATAGTGATGATATATGATGGTATAGATACTTTAAAATAATTACTAATTAGCATAGTTGAACTTAAAATATGCAATTAAATACAATAGTAATGTTATTATTCAAGTGGTCGTTAACTTTCATCTATTTAAACTCTTAATAATTAGGAGAGGTTGAATTGAAAAGTTCCCAGATAGATACGTAACTCACTTAAAACTTTCCTCGTGATCTATTGTTGCAAGTAATGTAAAAGTTTGTATTTGTTCAAATAAATTAACTATCCGCCTCTTGAAAAGTATTGATAATACAAATTTCTTTTAATATTTTACGAACACTATTCGTCGTTTAAAAAAGTAATAGTCGATAAACCTAATAAGTGAGAACTTAAAATATGGAAATACGGTTAAAGTATTAATACTTAATTGTTAAATAAAGAATATGCTACATTTAAATTACTTTTAACGATTGGATAAGCAATTATAATTAAAATGGGACTAATTATTTCTGTATGTTTTATGAAACTGAACATGTGAGGTAATTCATTCAACAGAATAAAATATATTAGATTCATTTTAAATATTGTACGTAATAGAAATTATTATAATATTTCGCATCAGGCTTACCTGCATGCTGTATAAAGGAAAACATTTTTATAGAAAGACGTGTTGAAAATTTCATATGTCGGACAAGTTTACACTATTCTCAGCTATAGACTTATGTTATATTTCCGAATTTCCTATTGTATTAAAAAGAAATAAGAATTCAAGAAGAACATATCTGTCGGGAGGGAACCTTCATCTGGAATTTCAAAATCAATTTATTTATTTTTTATAATACAACCGTACGTCATTTTTCTCATCTGTACAGTGCAAGAAGTAAAACTAGTTGCATAATTTCTTAAAAATAGATTGTTAGCTAGGCCAAAATCATTACTAAAAGGTTTTATAAAAAATAGTTAATTTCTTACGTGGTTCTGTAAAGTACTTTGCTGATCCTTATTAGTTTTACAGCCAAATTAGACTAATTTCTTACATAATTATTACAAATTTAATTATTATCAGATATATCTAACAGCTATTCGTAATCTCAAATTCTTTTTCTAATATAAAATAGCAGTATTTCAAGATATAATATTTTCAAACATTATTTCGGTGTTTAAGACATTGCAAATACGCAAAATTAACAAACAAGTATTTCAAACTATTCTAATATTCGGCAGTTTCTAGGCGCACAGGACGAGATTCAATTTCTCTTCCCTTTCGTCTGCAGAGGTTAGATCGTGTAGTTAGGATTAGTTGGGGAGGTCAGCTCCAATCAGTATCTTTCAATAGTCATTACTTCGTAGTAGACAAGACCCCACCAATCTAACTTTGCACCCAAATATATCAACATTTGCGGTTGGTGATGTGTCTTGTCTGAAGTTCAATAGGGTGGTCCAGATTTACGTTACACTAATTTTAGATGTACCCAGTGAGTAGGTTTAACTTTAACCACTTTGATCATGACACAATACAGTGGAGAAACGATGTTTATGAAAAATGGAGTATATCACCGCTAAGGAATCAATTATTCCCAATATTAATTCTGGAGCTAACCGGTCAAAGATGAATATTATATCTGTATATATTGAATATTTCTTGAGAGGAAATAGTATAAAAAATTACAAAGAAGAGAAGTCTAATGCTTACAACTGATTGTGAGTATGATTATAAGATAGGTATATAAATCACCCGTCGGCTATCAATATAAATTTTTAGCAGCTGAATTTAAAGGAAACGTTGAAAAAAGATTGTAGAACAAATTCTGAGGTACAGCCACCAGTTATAGTAACCGATTTCCACCTCCTTGGATCCGGTTATACTGAATAACTAACTGATCTTGGTAAAGAATTGAATCCACCTAAAAGCCATGCCAAAATTTTAAAAACCAATAAAGACTTAAGTTAAGAGATTGTGTATAACGGAATTTTGGACCTCAAGCTAAGCTAAGAAGCTCCAGAAGCACTTTAAACCTACCCTAGGAATAAAAAAGATTTCATACAAAATAGCATAACAATTAGTAATTCATTTATCAATTTCAAATCGTGCTATGTGGGTTGGCACTAATAATTAGCTATGGCTTCTTATTTCAGCTACATTGATTCCAAGGCCAATAAATTCATTGACTTATATTGTGTTACCGTTTAAGTCAAAGAATTCAGTAAAAAAAAATATATATTTTATACACAGTTTTCCAGAATAATTGCAATAAATTGCGGCTGAACTAGAGGAGCTTCTCAGTCCCGTTAGCTCCAAAGAGTTAACATTTATATTATAATTCGATATCTTACTCAAATTTACGTTACGTTAAACACGATGGATCAATAAGCAATCCAAGTCTGATGTTAGGACTCTTGTCTTTTTGTCTTCAAATATACTCAAAAACAATTATTTATAGACGTTTTATTCCACAAAATGTTTGTACAAATCCTAGTTAAAAAAACGATCCGACCATAGAATTTCCAGTATAATTGTGTAATAAAAATATTTTGGTTTTGGATCTGCGTCCCATTGCTGAAGATAGCTCTACTTCTAATTTGAATTTTTTAACTACTTAAAACACTTCCATTGCAAACATCGCGAAGATCCGTAAAGAAAGGTCCCTAATCATGACGACACACTTATGTAAAGACAAGATGTGTTTACTGAAGTTTACGTAATATGGTATACATGCGATCAAAAATTCTAACGGTTAATTATCATATAATTGCCCTTGCACTGAATTGTTAGAAAATTATAAACATTACAATAAGAAATATATGTGGTAAGGTTTTTTCGTTATATATTAGTAATAAAGTAACAGTGAAATGCAATAAACTATTCAAAAGACAAAGTAAATCTCCTTAGCTAGTTAAATAATTGCTGTATACATGCCAATGTTCAAGTGTGATCATTAATAAATTACACTTTTACAATAATTACTATTTTGGTGAAATAAAATAAAATATTCGATTGAAACCGAATGAATAGATTAGAATTTAAGTTGAGTCTTATATCAATATCTTTTGCATGTCCATGATCTCAATAATTCAAATAGGCATTAGATAATGTAATCCCAATATAAATCCGTGATGTTATTTCCCATGCAGAACCACCGTATAATACAAATGAAACTCGTTTCGGCTCACTTAAACTGTGACGCTGTTCGTGACCATAACTTAGCAGTTGTCCTCACCGATTCTTACTTGATTGCATTAAGTAACTGATTGCACCATTTTAGATAAAAAATTACATAATTCGTAAAATTTTCGTTGAGGTTTGTTGTACACGTACAATAAATAAAAGCTTTGTCCATCAATTTCCAGTTGATGAAGGACAAAGTAAGTAAATATTAATTGCGACAAGCTTATCTATTTAAATTATAATATGTAAAAATATACATAATATTATTGACTTGGTAAACTGGGTATAGTAATTTAGGCTTGTATTTGCCTTATTTGATTCAATTTTTCATTACAAAATATTTCCACGTTAATGAACTTGTAAGTTATTAAAACTATGCGAAGTTTATCTATTTGAATTATAACATGTAAAAAATTATAAATCATATTATTAGACTTGTTAAACTGAGTATAGTAATATGGGCGTGCATTTGAATTATCTGATTTAATGTTTCATTTCAAAATATTTTACACGTTAATGGCCTTGTAAGTTATTAAAACTTTGCCACATGGTCTAATAATTGTGCAAAATGTAATCTCTGTCCAAAATTATTTTCAAAATAAGCATTCACTATCAATAATTAGCATTAAACCCCCCATAATTTGTTATCTCTTTTATACGGTGTTAAAAGTTGACATGATGGGAATTCGGAGAACAGCCATGCTACGTTTTATTACTTCACCTCAAAAAGTTAAGTGGGTTAATAAGAAATCTACATCAACCAAACTCAACAGAACAATTATTATACACTTAAAACATATTCAAAGTTGAGGCTTGTTCCTTCTTCCCATGTAAAGGTTTAAATCTTCCAGATGACAAAAGATTCCCAAAGTCTGAAAGGTTTGGGAGGAAGAATATTTTTAGGGCTGTGATCTTGTAAAGGACAGGATTTGATATTATTTTACAAAGTTAAAGCTCAAATTTAGTAACATAATACAAGTTCAATGAAACGATTGGAAGTGTAACCATGAATAAAGTTCATACAGTTTTCTAAGACCTTTTAAATAGTTCTAATTCAAATATAAAAATCAGAATAGGAAATATATATTTTCGTGTATGTTATAATGTATTGTTTTAAATTATTTTACAGTGAAATCTGTTTATATTTTTATATTAACATTTCATGATTACGTTAGAAATGCTTAAAAAGTAGATTTACTAATGTCAATATGATTTGTTTTTTGTCAAAAAGTAAATTGAGGAAATATATATATTGGTAGTGATGATATATGATGGTTATAGATACTTTAAAATAAATAATAATTGGCATAGTTGAACTTAAAATATGCAATTAAATACAATAATAATGTTATTATTAAAGTTGTCGTTAACTTTCATCTATTTAAACTATTTAGGAGAGGTTGAAATTGAAAAGTTCCCAGAGAGATAAGTAACTCACTTAAACTTCCCTCGTGATCTATTGTTGCAAGTAATGTAAAAAGTTTGTATTTGTTCAAATAAATTAACTATAGCCTCTATGAAAAGTACTGATAACACAATTTTCTATTACTTTACGAACACTAATTGTCGTTTTAAAAAAGTAATTTGTCTATAAACCTAATAAGTGAGAGCTTAAAATATGGAAATACGGTTGAAGTATTAATACTATAATTATTAAATAAAGAATATGCTATATTAAAATTATTTTTAAACGATTGGATAAGCAATTATAATTAAACTGGGACTAATTATTTTCTGTATGTTTTATGAACTGGACATGTGAGGTTAATTTAATTTAACAGAATAAAATATATTAGATTCATTTTAAATTAGTGTACGTAATAGAAATTATTGTAATATTTCGCAATCAGGCTTACCTTCATGCTGTAATAAAATGTATAAATTTTTTTATAGAAAGACGTGTTGAAAATTTCATTTGTCGGACAAGTTTACACTATTCTCAGCTATAGACTTATGTTATATTTCCGAATTTCCTATTGTATAAAAAGAAATAAGAATTCAAGGAGTATATCTATCGGGAGGGAACCTTCATCTGGACTTGCAAAATCAATTTATGTTTTTTATTAATACAACCGTACGTCATTTTTTCTCATCTGTACAGTGCAAGAAGTAAAACTAGTTGCATAATTTTCTTAAAAATAAATTGTAGCTGGGCCAAAATCATTACTAAAATTGTTTATAAAAAATAGTTAATTTCTTACGGTTCTGTAAAGTACTTTGCTGATCCTTATAGTTTTAAAGCCAAATTAGACTTATTCCTTACTTAATTATTACAAAATTTAATTATTATCAGATATATTCTAACAGCTATTCGTAATATCAAATTCTTTTCTAATATAAAATAGCAGTATTTCAAGATATAACATTTTCAAACATTATTTCGGTGTTTAAGATATTGCAAATACGCAAATTAACAAACAAGTATTTTCAAACTATTCTAATATTCGGCAGTTTGTAGCGCACAGGACCAGATTTAATTCTCTGACCTTTCGTCTGCAGAGGTTGGATCGTGTAGTTAGGAT
>NW_025781007.1:0-41273 GCF_021130785.1 Homalodisca vitripennis | reverse complement strand
AACCTAAAAACTAGTTGTGTGTTCTAAGATTTCTTTTTTTCAAGAAACTGGTGTTTAGTTTCTCTGAATATGTGAAACTTGATACATTTAATCTAAAGAATTTAAAAAGAAAAAAATACTGTTAAATAATTTATCTACATGTGTAAATGTAGATTTTAAAAAGATTATTCATTGTCTTGTTTTTTTTATTTCTTAATTTAGCTACTTCAAAAATACTTCATGATCTACATTAGTCCTATCCAATTCATAATATTATGTGATTTTGGATTAAGGAATGAAGAATTACAAGCGAAAATAAATGTTTAATATAAGTTCTCGTGAAAGGATATTCACTTTGTGTTATTACAGTAAAAAGCAATTCTTGTCCTAAGTTTATAACTTTTGAGAAGTACTGACAGATATAACTGTCATCATACCCAGGGTTCTAATAAGAAAGCAAATCTATCTCAATAATGGACTCCAGGGAGTAAAGAACACTTAATAGTGTGAACACAAAATGTCTTGATATATTATAAATAACCAAAATAATAAGTTTGCTGCACCATGTAGGAGGTTTAAAACGGTTAAAGAATTTTAACATTGCGTAGTAATTTTTGAAACCCGAAAATTCACTATTAGTATACTCGTAAGCTTTTTTATATTTATTTTATTCTTACTCATAAAAGAAGGATTTTTATTGCTTTTACCCAATATGATAAATTTAGTCTATATAATCACTAACTTTATTTCCATTATAGTATTCACTACATGGAAATATTCACTCCAGTAACAATAACTGTGCATGCACAAAAAAAGAGTTGGCGCAATAAAATTCCTTGCGCAATTGTATGCTTGCTATTGTTTGGAAATATGACCCCATGTTCTTCCATATTTTGACAATTACTTAACATTAGACTACTCGTTTTGTCCCTCTCATGTAGACTAGGTAAAGTATGTTATAAGTATATCTATTGATATATTTGTAAACTATAAAACGTTCAACTATATAATCACATAACGGGAATTTTGTCACATTTCAGGAATATTCGTGACATAAGAAAATACGTGCACAAGTTAAGGTTAAAATTAAATAAGGAAACAGCTGAAACAATACCCAAAAGTACAAAATATACAAACAATGTATATCCATAGAAACAACTAAATACAACATTTTGTTCAGTAATTTTCCCATAGCTAAGTTTATGATCAAAATTGTTTTCATTTGAGCACATCCAGGAAACTCCTCCAGGATATACTATGGCCAGAACCAGGACCAGAACTTAAAGATGAGTTACTTATATTATTTTCTTTAGAAATCACAGGAATTTGTTCCTCGATCTCTTACTAACAAAGCAGGTTAAACATCGTAATTTTAGTGACAGGAACACCGGAACAGTTAAATGTTGTGACAACACTAATACTAAGTAAAACAACATTCAAATAAGTGTTGTCATTTGGTTGGGATTAGTGTCTAGGTTTATTAAGGGTGTCAGAACTTCCTTCCAAAACTGCAAAACTTGTGTTTTAAGCTGTTTATAATCCGCTCTGTACCCAAAGAATACAGGAAAAATCGTTTTGTAATTTGATATGTATATGTAATATTATATTAGTGTAAGCCTGCTGAATAATAATATTAATGCTCGACTAAATCATGTAAATTGGTTTAAATAAAATATAAAATAAAAGCATAGGGTTGTTTTTAAAAGAAGAAATATTATCAATCCTTAAAATTTATGAATTAGTTACTGAATCAAACTCCGGAACTCTCACCTGTCGAGGGTTTAATCACTCACTTTATTATTGGACTCCATTATAGCTTTCATAAATTAAATAATTTTGTAATATTCTTTTCGAGTCAGTACTATAATACCTGCACCTTCTCATCTATTGAGTACACGCTAAAGTAATATTAAATATTCTACGGCCTCGGTAGTATGCATACCATGTATACTCGGCTATTACCACGCAAAGGGTCAGAGTTTCAGTTCAGAATCGGACGCACTATTCATGAACAGTTAGTCTTTATATACACGGGTGCTAGTTAGCAATGAAAATTTAAATATTATGATATCAACCGTGATTATAACTTAACTAGTGAAGTATTTGTATAGTAATTATATTTTTATATTTTTAATAAAGGTTGATCTAACTTTAATAGTACACCGTATTGTAGACTACTTGATTTAATATTCAAAATAAAATAACTTAATGGAAGTGGTTTCTTTCATAAAAAGAGAGGATGAAATAGGTGAAAGATTTTACGTCCTGTGCAGATATGGACAAAGGGCTATTTAAGCACAAAATCAAGTAATATAACAGCTTATTTTTTTAAACTTCTCTAATATGTTTATAGTGATACTGACAATAATACCTTATCTATATTTGAATATGAAACATAGTAAATCTTTTTTACATTCAAACAATAAAAATATCTATGCCGTAACGTGAGCAGTAAAAATAATAATTATAATTCTTTAAAGTATAGGAGAGTAATCAATGTTAACTATGCAATAAGTATGGAAAGGTATATTTTATACTAGTGTGACTACACTATTAGTGTTAGGGTAGAGGTTTCAACATTGCAGAATGGTTATGGAGATAGTTATAGCTTTCATTTTATCAATCTTATTCAGGAGCAATAGTTACAAAAAATCACAATGAAATATTTGAAAAATCACATGAAATATCTTTAATGGTTAGTTCCCACTTATTTTTCAAATAATTGATTGTTTTAAATTAAATTATAAAAATTGTATTTTCCTTCCCTCCTAAGAAATTATATAATTGCAGTTTAAATGTACAATGTACATTGAAACAGTTTCTATTTAGTTATAACGCTTTTACAATTAACAGTGTTTTTGTAATGAGGAAGGTTATCTTGATCATCAAATAAACTCGTATATTTTGTGAGCTAAAAAGAACTTGAGATTTAATTCTTTGTTTGAAGGTTATTTTTGACGATGGAAGGATTTTGAAGGAATCAGGATTTTTCCGGGACATTTGCCATCGTTCAGTGAAACAAGAAATCAGTAACACTACGTTTCATGACCTAAAAGAAGAATTTAAGAAAATTGAATCGGATCTAAGAAGCAATGGATACCCTCAAATTAATAATAAATAAGTGCAAATGAACCAGAAGAATCATTCTTCAGTCAGAAAAAACAGAATTGTGATAAATTTGCGTTTATGTCAATCCCTTATGTGCCGGGGATTATCGGAGAAAATTAGAAGAGTAGGTAGAAAGTACACATTAGAAACCGCGTTTAAAACATACAACACTCTTAGACAAAAGTCTCGTAAAAACTAAACCAAAAAATGGCACACAGGATTCCAAAACCTGTGTTTACAGTATAAAATGTAGTTGCAATAGGGAATAAATAGGCGAGGACAAAAAGACCACTAAACGTAAGGATAAAAGAGCACAAAGAAAAACACGAGAAAGGGTCTCACAGAAAAGTCAAAAATTGCACACCATTGCTGGTCCGAAGACCATCATATGAATTGGGATGTAGCCAACATAATACATCGGGAACCACATTTCTTCAAAAGGAAATGAATTGAGGCAACATACATTAAATTGGCAGACCAACCAATCGGTCAACCTTTCAGTCGAGATTAGGGCGCTTTGGTTGCCAAATTCTAAAAAATGAACTAAAGAGAAAAACCAAAAGTATTCAAACGGATCAGATATTTGCAATAAACCAATGCGGAGTCATAATATGGTTTTAAGAAGTTCATCTCGCATGAACCAATAATAACGAAAGGGGCCATTCCTGTCCACCTTCCCTTTTATTTCTGCCATCTTGTTTTAGCTAGCCGTGACGATCACCATTGGCCAAGAAACCTCTGGTCAGTCGTAGGTGGTTAGTAGACGAGTGAAGACGTATTGTGGACCTGTATTCCGTAGTTCAGTTGTAAGGATTAGTGTTTTGTATAGTTTTATTAAGTGCATGTTTATAGAGTTAGTGAATATGACAAACAACATGTAGGTTGTGATTTCCTGACTAAGGCGTGCCACAACGCTTTGTGTAAGATTTGTTTATTTTAACCTAGTTTGTAATTATGTATTAGGTTAATTCTTTACCTGAAAGAAGAGATCTGATTGCAGATCTCGAACGTAGTGTTACTGATTTCTTGCTTTATTGAGATTTAAGTTTATAAATCCTTTCGGTTCTCTAAGTGTACAGGAAGAATCAGTTTATAATCATTTGCCACACATGGGCCAAACTATATCATATCCGTTTCTTACATATCTGATAGAAAGTGTAAAGATTACTTCAAGAAATATTGTTGTATATTTTGTAAACTAAAAGATTTAGATTTATGTTTTGAAATACCTTCAGTGCTCTAAGTGTAAAGAAAGAAACAGTTTTAAAATCATTTACAACGCATCGTCTCTGCTGTATACTAACCGTTCATACATATCTGATAAAAAGTAATTAAAGATTACTTCAAGAAATATTTTCGTATATTTTTGTGAAACTAAAAAAATTTAGATTTATGTTTTTAAATCCCTTCAGTACTCTAAGTGTACAGAAAGAATCAGTTTACAGTGGAGTCAAGTCATGTCAAGTCGTTGTGACTGTGAGGGGGCTGGATCCCCCACATCTTTTCAAGGCCTCTGCCGGTTAGGGCTTTTGCCTTGTGTCTCGAGGGTCAAAGCCCTAGTAGCTTTCGCTACCTGTCAGTGGGGTGAAGTGTCGTGGTGCAGTCGAAGTTGTAGTCGATTGTCATCAGTCATCCATGGGAAGGACGCAGTTAGGGGACCTCCTGGGCGCGAAGCTCACGGATGTGATTCCCACGGTGAGGACTCTGCAGCTTCCTAAAGGCTCGATGTCAGGCCTTCTACGAAGCTCCTGATGGTAGGGACGTTGGAACGAAGCCCTAACTACGGTGTTCCTCACGAACCAGGGCGACCCAGGTGGCCCCGCCGGAGACACACGCTCTCGACAGCTAGCAAACTGCCTCCTTGAGGGACTTTGCAGGTGGGGTGGTACCATTGCTGGGGCCGCATATGTGAGCACTGGTCGTATCAGAGCCGTGTAGAGCAGGACCTTCGTCCTGGCCGGTAGCTTCGTGGAGTTGAGCAGTTGGCTGATGCTGCGAAGCCCTTCCTCGCTTGGCCACAGATCCTCTTGACGTGGGGTGTAAAGGTCAGCTTGGAGTCCAGGAGTACCCCCAGGTACTTGACTGAAGTCTTCCACGGTATGTCGTCGCCGTTGAATAAAAGGTGACGGCCGTCCGCTTGTCTCCTTGTCCTTGTAAAATTTATGGCTTCACATTTGTCAAAGTTGACTTTGATCCTCCACTTGGTCAACCAGGGGCTCCAGTAGGTGCAGCTGCCGCTGGATGTAGAACCCAGCAATCCTCAGGTTGGCAGAAGAGGCCGTGAGGAGCGCATCGTCCGCGTTACAGGGAGAGCTGAACTCTTGGAGCGACCGAAACGTCGTTTGTGTACCACAGGTACAGGATCGGGCCGAGGACTGATTCCTGTGGCACACCAGATGTCACTGGGCGGAATCTCTCCTATCAAGTCGCTGTGACTGTGGGGGGGGTGGATCCTCCACATCTTTCAAGGCCTCTGCCGGTTAGGCTTTTGCCTTGTGTCTCGAGGTGTCATAAGCCCTAGTAGCTTTCGCTACCTGTCAGTGGGGTGAAGTGTCGTGGTGCAGTCAAAGTTGTAGTAGATGTCATCAGTCATCCAGAGGATATATATATATATATATATATATATATATATATATATATATATATATATATTATATATATATATATATATATAGTAAAAGTGTACATAAATCACATTGGCAGTTTAATTTTTGGTTTCATTACATTTACATAATCAAAATTTATTTTATACATTTTATATTATAATAATATGTTCTTACTGTTAGCCTACCAGATGTTATACATGTTTATAACGTTAAATTTAAGTAAGATAAACAGTTCGTTTTGACAATGAATTCTGTTAAAGATGTGTAAAAATGTAGAAGAAAACGTTGTGATCAGAAGTACTGTTTCAGACAGAGAGAGTGAGATGGAGACACAGTGGGAAGGTAATAGACTCAGTGGGGTTCCTCACTCTGCGTTAAAATGTTACTTATGTTACGTTCTTTAGTTTAAAATCAAGTATGAGAAATTATAACAAGCAGCATCTACGAGTATACACAATCCTATAATTTATGATTGTGTCGAGTGCCTATATAAATATTTATGTAATAAAACATAAAATAATATGGAGTGTACGGCATATTTTTAAGCATTTAATAGTGAATTTTTAATTGGGGAATAACATCAGTGAATTTATTTTGATGTTAATTTATTAAAGTTCACTATTGGGAACTTTTCGGAAACAATATTCTTTTCTTACAGCAGTCGTATTCTCATTTGTCAGTATATTCTGTGGAAAAATTAGTGTGTATATTCAAGACTATTACACCAATACTCTTACTGAAACCAACATAAGTCAAATTTTCGTCAAAGTGTAAAACGAAAGCATCAGCAAATAAGATGCACCTGTCATTCATTTATAAATATTTCATATTTTTGAAATATATCTCCCTTACCACATTTCACAGAAAAATTAACAATTGCATGCAAATGTTGCTATAAAATAAATTATCACACATTATTTTAACGGCGTAAAACAGTTTAAAATACTAACTCAAATCAAGAGTGAAAAAGCTTTACCTGAATGTTATCAGTTATAACAGTGCTTCGTGTTAGATCATGATAGTTAAATACATTTATATGTTGCGATTAGAATTTTAAACGACTGTTTAAAAGTAACGAAAGTGAAAACTATGAAAGTATTTATAAAACTATTATTATTAGATATGTAGCCTTGATATGTGTTTGATAAATATATAAACAATAATAAACCTGTATAACACTTTTTGATCTTTTTTATTTTTGTACAATGTACATTTCAAATTCTAGTAAATCATCCTCAGGTCCATAAAGTACAAGGTCGATGGTACTGATAAAAAGTACTAGGGTCTCAGACAGGATTCAAACCTGCGCTATTTCTAACTCAGAGCCAAGGTCACCGTCTTAGACCACTCGGCCTTCGGCACTCCCAAATGTTCATGTAAAGGTTAGAACATTTTCAGACTTGTTATGATAATAGTTACAGACTACATTTTATTAGTGTTGTACATGAGTTAATGATTAATTACAAACAAACTGTTTGAAAATTAAATGAAATTATATTTAATCCTTAACCACTAGCCCGTGTTCAAATAATTGATTGTTTATTTATTAATTTTTCAATTTAGTAACTTAGGTGCATAAAATAACTTTAGAATTTAATTATTAATGCACTGAAATGTAGACTACTGGAATTAGATACATCAAGGCGAAAAACAGATATAATAATAAGCAATACCATGACATATCGAATAGTGTGCCTGGATTTTGGATCTAAATTATGCTAATTTATCACGGTACTGTAAGGCAGGCAACGGCAGATGTTTTGCGTCTCTAGTATATTATGTGTATGGATAATCTGATACCAAGAATCGGTGTAATCATAGTTATCAGTCGTAACTACTGATGACTAGTTCAAGTCGTAAACCAAGTCAAGTTATCCATAAATTAAGAAACAGGTGAAACATAGACACCAGATGATATATTAATATTGTCCATGGAAACAGCAAAATACAATTATTTTGAAAGTGTTTGAATAATTTCAAAAGTGTTGTTTATGTAATTCTTTGACCTTATACTAAGTTGGGTTGGAAAAAAGCAAGTCTAGGGACAGGTGCAACTACAAAGCTTGATAAGGGCAAGGAAATTTGTTATAGTTTCAGTTTAACGTTCAAAGTCGTTAAACACGCAAAACACGTCAGGAAATCTTCACCAGGAGTACGATGCCAAAGACCAGGATCAAGACAAGGACTTATAGATGAGTTACTGTGATTATTTTTTAAATCATAGTTTTGGCTCTAGTTTTTTCTTACCTAAAGCAGTTTACATGCAAGTTTTAGAGGTCATTAAATCACAGTAAACAACAGTTAGAACAGTTTAATTGAATTATACGCATTTACAATTTTAACAGAATTTTAATCTTTTAATCATTTTATAATTCATTTCGTTAATATTATCAAAATCAAATATTAACGTTAGTTAGTATGTTTTTTGTTACCCAAAAAGAAAAGAAACTTGTAATACTTTGGTTGTTAATCCTTTAAGCACTTTAAAAATGTACAGAAATAATAATTTTAGGATTTTTTGTCTAAAACATTAAAACATTTAAGATCCCTTCATTAAATATGAGATAAAAAAATATGAAAATGTATTAGAGAAATTGTTTTCTTAAAGATGTCTAAGAGTCAACTTTCTGGGATTTTATAATAGAGTTAATATGTAAAAAATGTGAAATTATTGAATGCTGTTTCACTTAGGATTAAAGTTCGACACTTAATTACGTTTAGTTCTTTAAAGTCAACAATTATGAAAAACTGTATTGTGCAGATATGAAGATGAATATGGTGTGTATGTTTTAATTTATTCAATTAGTTGCTGAGATTACAACCAGAGCACCCATCCCATTTTTACAAGAGAAACGAAAAGGATGTTAAACAGTGATAGAAACAACTTATTATATTACATATTCATATGAAATTTAAATTTTTACTATGAATAATAATTTTTTGTCTAATAACTGTTTCATGGTTAAAATATAATAAAACGTTCTGGAGAATATTGCAGAGCCTTTTTTAAATCATAAGTAAAGTAGCATGGTTTAGGTTTTTGGTTTTTTGTGACTACAGTAGATCATTGCCTAGCTAAGTTTACGTGAGAAGTAAAGTTTGTTGTCATAAATCAATTAAAATAAATATAATAATTTAAACAACTCAAACTATTTACAAATACTAATTTAAACTAATCAAGGCTTTCTGTATAAAATATAGGTGAAATATAATATTTTTATGATGGTCTTGTAAATTAGATCGTATACTAATTGTGGGCTGAAAATTATAACATAACTTTTAAACGGAGTTTTTTTTTTTAAATAGAGTAGTCTAATCTTTCATTTAAGCTTACACATAGACTTTGAACTTTCAGTCTACGTTAGAGATAGCGCAGGTTCAAATCCTGTGTGTGACCGTTGCACTTCTTATCAGTACCAAATACCTTGTACTGTATCGAACTATTCCCCTTATTCTGTTTGATATGATCCGGCCAGTGGCCTATAAGGACGGGCAGAATAAGGCCTAAAAGCAGATTGGCTTATCCTTTCAATACAAAAAGAAAAAATATACGCATAATGAAACGCTGAACTACGATTTTTTTTCATTGTTGCCGCCTTAACCTACAAATTGATTAACTTTCAATCTAAATCTGATTTTGAGTTTACTTTTCTTCAATTGTATATTAAAAATATTACAATATATGTTGTTCTGTCATACTCATACATTTATGAGTTGCTTGTAACACAGGATTATATGATATTGTGTAATCTCATGTATATATCCATGAGAACACATACATCTAAATGTTATACCTACAATCTCTGCCAGATACTGTATTTGCAGATGTTTTAAAATGTTAAAATTTACAGATTGTTAAGATTTTTTGATTCTGGTAATTTTTAGGATTAACGAGACGACTGTTAAAATAGTTTAAATGATTCTTAGCCTATACATAAGTCTCTAAAATAAACATATCCTCTAGTTGTTTGTGAAAGTCTGCAAAAAAACATTTATAAAACATGTTCTTCTACTCAGTTTGCTCAAAAATGTATCTTCTATAGTCGAATAGATACAACTTCTGTATCGGCGTGCTGGGGCGTTCTGACGTTGGAGTGAGAGGGAGAACTGCCTGGTTGGCTACGTGACCAATAGGAGCGAGGAGCGTCTGACGCGGTTGCCATAGCAACAGGCACTATTGCCTCATCGCACCGCGGCGACCGCTTCTCTGCGCAGTCCTCAAGTGCTATTTAGAGTGACTACTTCGAGTTTACTGCTAAATTTGTTGTCTGTGTTCGGTGTTTTTACCGTTCGTTGCGAATATCAGGGGTGTGAGTGTGTGTGTGTGTTTTTATATACTGTACATTGTACATTAACTATCACCGTAATGGAAAAGAAGAGGAGGAACCAGTGCTAATAAAAGAGGCCGCCCTCGCGTTCGCCCAGTGAGACTATCACCATACACCAAAATCGGCCAGGGCTCTGCTTTGCGCAGTCAGTCACGAGAACTTGTGGTTAAAGTCCGGATTTTTTTTCAGCAAGAAAAAGATAACGGGGCTATTTTAATACCAGTAGAGAAAGTGGTAGAAAGATCCGCAGCTGCGTTAGGCATAAACAAAAGCACCGTATTTGCGATATGCAAGGAGAAAGAAAACGTTTAAATAGGGTTGGTATTACGACCTTACAGGCTCCTGGGAAAAAAGGAGGGAACAGAAAACCGTTACTCTGCCTTAGATGGTTTCCAACAGGATGCTATTCGCCGTTAAGAATATGGTTATTTTATGAGAAAAGAACATCCTACTGCAAAAAAAAAAACTGTTAGTTTCATTAAGGGGACGCAAATTTGTTTAGAGGCAGCATTTTTTCTCTCAAAAGTGTTTTTAGTTACTTTGGGGTTTCAATACAAAAAGTTGAATAGGAGGAGAAAGAAAGAAATGGCATTGTTGCTTGGCGTTGCCGATTTCTGCGGGAGGTGAAATAGTTAAATTTGATAACATAGTGTGGTTAGACGAAACATGGGTAAATACCGGCCACACTGTCTCTCGAGGATGGACTGATGACACGACTGAAGGAACATTAGCCGCTCTCATTGGCAAAGGTGGTAGGCTGATTTTACTGCACGCTGGTACATCTGGAGGGTTTGTTCCTAATTTTTGCTTGTTATTTGTTTCAAAGCAAACCACAGACTACCATGAAGAAATGAACCATGTCACTTTTTCAAAATGGTTCAGAGAATCACTTCTAGCTAACCTTTCTGCTCCATCGGTTATTGTTATGGACAACGCCCCATACCACTCCAAAATTTTAGATAAGGCCCCAACGCTGTGAATGCAATATTCGTTTTTCAGAATACCCAAATTATTTGTCCTTCACGATATCCGAATTATTTAGTAGTGTAGATTATTATATAGTATAATGGTAACATATTAATATTGCACATTTTGTGTGAAATTAGAGAAATTTCGTTTCTGATTACTAGTGTAAACAATCGAAAGACAACAACACACCACACACTGACGCGTTGTTCGTTGGTAAGTACGCTGGCGCGCACCGTCTGATGTTCTGATGTTCAGTGTTCGGTGAGAAAGTGACCGCTCACGGCAGTGCCCGCACCAACGCGGCAACACCGCGGCATCAGTCTCCCCACTGCTCGCTGCCCCTCTACACCCTTCCAATACGGAAGATGTATCTATTCGACTATAGCCAATTTTCTCTTTGATCAATATGTAAAGGTTTTGTTAATGATCAGCCAAATCTTATACAGTGATATGCACTATAATCGAACTCGATATTGCCTTCATATAAATTACCATAATTGATAACCTGCCTAGTTTGTGTTTCGCTCTGATTGTAATCCTCTCTGTACCCAAAGTGTGCAGGGAGAATCTCTTTACTATTTCATGGAAAGCATCACCATCCATAGTGGTATTTACGTGTTTTGCATATTTAATCAATATTGTATAGTTGTTCAAGAGAAGTATATTCTTACGTATGTCACACAGCCATCCCTACGGCATTTTTGTAGGAAGTTAAATATTCACAAATAGTTCAACCTAGTGTATGAAAACCAGCAAAGATTAAGAACGCTTAATTATAGTAAGTGAAATGTTACACATTCAAGATTTCAGAGAATAGAGTGGAACTTATTGTATAAAAATACGGTCTATAATTTGTAATCCATTATATTAGTTACGGGAGTTTTACACCAGAGCACTCTTCCACGCAACATTAAATATACAATGTTTAATTGGAACTAAGGTCAAATCTTTAATGGACTCATAATTTGCTTGTAATGCTAAGATTTTCAGCATTAAGTAATAATTATTTTCGGTGAATACCTACTTGAGACGACCATCCGTGATTAGATATTCGTTGGGAATGTAAATTAAGTAACGGTATCAATAAATCTCCGAGAATTTGAATAGATTTTTGAATATATTAGATTACTGATAATAATCTATTTACACGAGATTTTTAAGTATTTGAGTGTGTAAAAATGCCATGAATAAATAGTTGTTTTGAGATCTAATATCTGATTTCAATTTCACCCTTTAAAAAGCAAAAGGTAAATAACACATTCCTCTATGTCATTACTGCTGGCCATAACTAAAAACGTTTTGTAAAGTAATCTAGCGTTTATTATATATTCTATTAAGACTTAGGCTGTTACACAGCTCCATTATTTAATAGAAATAACGTTACAAAACATGAATCAAATACTGAAAAAGAATGTGTCCTGCCTTTATATATATGGTCCTTTGAGGAAAAAATTATTCAATTGAGTAGAAATATAACTGCCGGCACTTGTAAACTAATAACGTCGATTTATATCTTTAACGGTTAATTACTGCTATTAATTATTGTAAAAGTTTCATCACAGTACGCATTTTGGTATGATACAAGAGAAGAAACCCAACTACTAAACCTGCAATGAGGAAAACATAATAACTTATTTAAACGTAGCACTACACAAAATATTAGTATAGGTACAAGAAATATAGACAAACTATAGCATACTAAGTATCATAAACTAATTTATACAACATCACTTATATAATAGCTAATGGTGCAATTGATTTTAGTTTAGAAAAAACTATTCAATTATCATTCTTAACGAATTTCTGATCAAGGATCATTGTGATAATGGTTTTCTCAAAACCAGTGTTAATTTTGTATGTGTGTGTATTGGTTATAAGATGAAAAGACTTGGTTTAATGCCAGTAGTAGTCATAACATAAACAAGTGTGACAATATTTATTATCCATGGAAACAACAAAAGACATGTATCCAATTTCGTTCTGTAAATTCTAAAATTTCATTTACGAAAGTCGCTAACTCTCACATTATCAGTGAAACATCAAGAAAGACAAAATGTAAAGGCCAGAAGTTTGACATGGAAGAGGATTTTTTCATATTTCAATTTTATATTCCACACGCAGGTCCAAGACTCTCCAACAGGATTACGATAACCTGTCCCAGGACCAGGACTTATAGACGAGATACTTTTATTTTTTATGGTAAGTTTTAAAACTTTTCTCGACACTAAAAGAGCATACATTAGTAGAACAGTTCATATGTAGTAAAAACGCGTTTACAATTAATTGAATTTGAATCTGTATGTGATTTTAAATGAATTTATTTCTTTTTTATATAAAGAATCGTAATCCAAAACTTACGTTCTTTTTTTTGTTTAATAGGAATAACTTTAATTTTAGCTGTATATAATCCTTTTGTAACATAAGCGCACAAAAATAATCGGTTAACAATGTCTTTAAGTTAAATATATGCACACATTTTTTGTGACCCGTTTATACATAATTCATAACAAGCATTAAGATTACTAAGAGATTTGTTGTCTTATAGATGTCTTAAAGATATTTTTTTGGCATTTTATAGTACGGTAAATACTGGCAATAAGTTGAAATTAGTGAATGCTAATAAATTAAGATTAGAAGTCGTAATTTATGATGTTTATTTGTTTTAAATCAATAATTTCTGAAAAATGACTAGTACAGGTTTGAAAATAAATATAGTCTCAAAGTTTTACTTTATTGTTTTAGTTACCGAGATTGCCACCAGAGCTCTCTTCCTCCTTACAAAAGAAACGATGGAGCTAATTGAAGTTATATAGTTACAGGAACACCTTGTTAGATTACACTGTCACCTTAATATATTACTTAATTTCACTATGAATATAGTTTTTATTTCATGTTCAAATATAATGAATCGCTGTGGAGGACCTTGGTGAACATGTTTTACATAATGATTAGGTTATGTAGTTTCGTATTAAATAGGTTTGACGGCATTTTTGAGACCACAGTGGATCTTTGTTTTGAATGCATTACTGAGAATATTTATATCTTTTGAATATTTATCATGAAAATGAATTAACTTTTATAATTAAATTAAAGAATTGTCTCTTAATAAGTAAGTGAATTTACTAACTTTATTTTAGTTGCAATTCAAAACATGGTTTTATATGTGAGTGTGCAGTTTTAAAAGGTATAAGATATTATTAGCGATTTATTTTTTTGCATCTTATGCTTTAAGCATCCTCATTCTTTTGTAATTAATGTAGGAATTGGGAATTTTTAGGAATTTAATGTGGATCTGTTTCATTACTAAATAAAAATAAAAATAGTTTCTTTCATTGACTCTGTGGCAACATTTGTTAGACAATAGTTCAATTCAGTTTATTACTTTAGAATAAGAGGCTAAACATCAGATAACGTAACTTAAAATCAAGTAAATAAATAATAATAAAAGAAATTATTAACACCATTCGAGCAGAAATCACATGCACTTGCAGAGCCCTTACAGTGCTTCTGTATCTTCTTTCCCATTGTTAAATTCAACCTAATATAACTTAACCAACAGGTATTAGGGTACATTTGTTTACTAGTAAGCGTATTTCACATTTAAGACAGGAATAACCATGTAAGTAAAGGGGTCATACAAACCTTTTGCCTGATGAAATAAAATCCGCTTTTTTTAACATTACTACTTACTGCCTCAACACTAGTAGATATTTAGCTTCTTTTTTAGCAAGTGTTTTGGTTTCTTACAAACAATAGGCTTTTTTTACCTACACTTTGTTCGTCACTTCTTTTCTTTTACTGCAACTTCAAACTATGGTTTTTTAACATTAAGTGCGTAGGCAAGTTTATCTCTATCTCAATAGCTAAACTTTGCTTCTATCGCGCCAAAACACGTACAGTTACAATGGTTATCAAAGTAAAATCTTAATTTTATCGCACATATTTAGTCATGTAACTCTTAGCAATCAGAGAAGTACTACGAGTAACACGATGTGATGGTCAGAGGAAGGACCAGGACCAGGACTCACATGGCTGAGTAATTTTAACATTTACTCATCACGATTACCCCTCTTACTATTTCCTACTACCCAGACCATTTTAGATCCTAGTTTTTAGTGAGAATTTTTATATTGGTTGAATATTTCATTCAATTTATTTGCATTTTGTAAATATTGTAATATTTAAAGAATTTCCGTTCATTTTTCCTCTAGTGAAATTAATTAACCTTAGTTTTAGTTAGCTCTTATCCTATCTGTGACAAAAGAGTCCAGGGAGAATAGGTGATCAATAAATATTCTTCGTTAAAAAATAAATGTTGATTTTGTAACTCTTTTACGTAGCTGATAAAGAATATACACCTGTTTATGAGAAAATAATTCTTCACTTAACTGTTTAAAGCAATCTCTTTAGCGTTTTAAAAGGCAAAATGGTTGAAAATTAGTTACAACTAGTGTGTACTAGGTAGCTAAATCAGTATTGCCTTACTAATTCATGTTTAATTGTTTAAAACTCAATAACTTTAAATACAGTGTTATACAGTTTTGAAATAAAATATAGTCTAAACATTTTTATTTGTTCGGTTGGTTTTCTAAAACCTACACTAGAGTTCTCTTCCTTTGTAGAATGGATAAAAAATATCTAATTGAAGCGATAAGTAAAAGAGATGAAGAATCATATTACATTGTCAACTTAAAATATTTAACATTATAACTGTAAGTAATAATAATTAAACTTCTGTTTCATGACTAAATAGAACGATTGTTTGTCAAGAATAATGCATCTCTCTGTTTATAACTTCAAATTCGACTGGGCAGTCTGCTGGTCTAAATTATTGTAAGAAAGGATCTAATACTCACTTTTAGTACTGTAAATAAAATAAAATTCCTTAAAATTTAAAACTCAATAGGGACTTTCAGTGTTTTCGTTTAACAATTCGGAACAATCAAGGTGCTGGACTAGAATAGTAAACACTGACTAAACCACGAAAATACTAAAGCGTTTTAAGTAATTTAACAAGTTTGGTTTATTGAGTTTTAAATATTTTTATTGAAAGGGTTAAAGATTATATTTTGTTTATTAAAATAATAGTCTACCGAATTTAAATAAATTAAAGTTTTTATTACACTAATAAAAACTCAATAGAACGTATCACATAAACATATAATCAAACAGTTAAACCATACATTTTTACTTATATTTTCTGAAATATAATTGTATTATTTCCATATTATATACTATAAGAATAAATTGTCCTCATTTGAAAATGAAATAGTTAATTTTTTTAGAGACCATTGTTGAATGCCATTAAATCTATAGAGTTACCCGTATGGAAAGTAACTTTTCATTTGCAGTATTACAAAAATGAAATCCCACAAGTCAAAATAAAACAAGCAGTATAAGAGTGTTAACGTTTATACAAGCTGATGCTGAACAGTCATAAATTTCCACAGCTCCTTATTTGAAACAGTGCACAAATCTTACGACTTGGGAGTTTTAAATCAAAATGTATTTCTCTCTCTGAAAAATATATTCCACATTTGGAACTTACTGCTGTTTTTTCATATAAAAGCATAGTTTACTGACGATAAGTTGGGTTTATTATTATATATTATAAGCAAACGTTATCACTTAAAAATACATTAACCCATAAAGGACTGGAATTATTTTCTGTGGAATTTGAAATTATTTTGTATTTAAAACCCTTTTCTATAAGCTTTTTTGTTATTGGAAAATTATTGATTTTATTCTAGTGATGTATCTATATCGAAAATTTGTGTGTGACCATATGGTCACAGTAGGCTTTTAAGATACCTTTTCCGAATAAATAAACAACCAATCGCATTATATGAAACTTTACTTTATTATTTACTTTAAAAACCATTAAACTATTAAGTAAAGTAAAATCAGATTATTATAAAGTTTTTGTAGACTCCAGAGTGACATATATAGTAGCCTACTGCAGTTTGTGATAGTTCTCGAAACATTTTACACACAGGCCGACGTCACATTTTTTGCAAGCTGTTCTTCCTACAGAACTGCACAATCTATTTGCGCACCTCCTGCGCTTTTCTGTTGGTATTACATAGTGATGTAGACCATCGTAGCGTAGACTATTTTTATTTTTTGCAACGAAGACCTTTCTTGAAGTACTTGGGCCGGGAAGAGCTGGAGGAGTCTTGTACCTTGTTAAGTAGCATTGAACTATTTCTCTTCTAAATGTCAGTTTTGTCATTTTTGTTCCCTGACAATCTGAGAAGTCGCCAAGCATTAGTGGTGCCCAGATCTATAAGCCATGTAAACAAAGGCCACCACCACTTCTTTCCCCTGATCCCAATTCTGTGGGTGCTTATGTCCTCATCCATAAGGTCCGTCCCTCCCATGTGGTGATTATACTGTTTTATCACAAAGGGTTGTTGAATGTGGAGATATTTCTTTTCTGACTGAGAGAAGCGCTTCACACTAGCAATAGGCTCAATACCATATGATGTCGATGCGACTGTAACAACACTATTGTCTTTCCAGCGAGCGACAAATATGCCATCTTCTTTTTCTATTTTACATTGAAAGCTTCCTCGAGATTCATTTTGCATATCTTTTTTTGATGAAAGAGGGCAGTCTTTTGGCAATCTGTTGATTCGGACAGTTCCTGTAGAACCATAACCTCTATCTTTCAGATGTTTCATCAGTGCTGGACTTGTAAACAAATTGTCAAAAAACAACTGGTAGGGTAACTCATCTTGAGGTATTTCATCCAGCATTGATACAAGAGGAGCTGCTGATTTCCCAAATAGCTTTGAATATGTTTCATTTGTTGTTGTGTTCTTCCCTTGAAAAATCTCAAAATTGATCAAGTACCCAGTATCAGTATTTAGGCTCCAAATCTTGTAGCCAAAACGGATAGGTTTCCCTTTCAAAAATTGCTTACATCCATGTTTGCCATAGTACTTTACCATGGACTCATCAAAACACAAAAACTCAGATGGTACAAAATTGTCAAGACATTTACATTTGAGTAAGTTCATAAGTGGCCTCATTTTCCACATTTTGTCATTTGGAATTGTCTCAGAGTTATCTGCACAGTGCAAAAAGCGCATAATTTGAATAAATCTATCACGTCTCATTGCTTGACAGACCATTTCATTTTTCATATCTAGTCCAGAATCCCAATAGCATTTCTTACCAGGCAGTTCATTGTATCCTGACAGTAACAAAATTGCTAAAAAGCATTTCATTTCTTCCTCCGTAACCTTTGGGTCTGGGCAGTTTTTGAATAAAGCGTACTTGTTTGTATTTTTAACTAGCAATTCAATAACACTGTTGTTGATGAATAGCTCAAAAAGTTCAACTGGGCTTAAAGAACTGAACTTACTGTAGTTGTATGCTTGAAAAGCAAGAGTCTTCTGAGCTTCCATGTCGCCATCAATCCAGGTTCGATGTTTTTTTATCTTGTAGTTCCGTGCAACTTGATTCAACAAGATTACAAAGTCTTCTTACTCTTATTTCTGCGGGAGCTGATAGTTGTCCACCGTTCAAATTATTTATGGTACCACCTTCGTCTTCTGGACCAGAGTCTTCATCAGTGAGGATATCATTTTCTGGGGGGGCAATAAAGATGTCAACGTCTGAGGTGTCGAGATTCCCGTCATCAACAAAGTTTTCAATTACATCGACAGCTTCGGCTACAGTAAATCCCTCGGCCAGTGACAGTTGTTGCCTAAAACAACAAATGAAGGATAATAATGTAATATATATACCTCACAAACATGAGAGGCGAAATAAAAAAATTACTGGTAAAACATATTCAATATTATTGTTTTTGTTCATATGAAAGCCTACTGTGACCATATGGTCACAGTAAAGTTTGAGGTGGCCTATGACATAACCTAAAACTGACATAGCATTTTCTTTAAAACATAACCAGTTAAAAGCTTATGAAATAACATAGGACATATTTCAGATATGTTTTATCTTATATATAAAAAAGTTATAATACTTACAACCAATTGTTGTCAAGAAAATCAGCCATGTTGTAACATAAGTAAATTTAATACTTTACTGTTCCTCACAACTGAAACCAACCATCAAACAATAACACTACAGGTGAAGAATAACTCTTGTTCTGTCAGCTGGCTAAGAAAAAATCAAAACCAGCTTCATGAATCAGGCATACCAACCCAAAAAATAAAATACTGAAACTGTGACCATATGGTCACAGTAGTCTCTTATGGGTTAATAAACTATTTTTATACTAGAATACTAATAGCGAATTCTGTAAGAATCCAACTTATTACTAGTACTATTTAAAATAATTTGTTACATTTTACGATCCTGTGACATATTAAATAAATTTTAAAATTTAAATTATTATCTATATTGAAGTTTTCGATTAGGCTCAAAGAGTATATATTCACAAATGCAATAATAATAGTCATTTCCTCAAAATACATATATTTTAGATATTTAAGAAGGTATTAAAGTAACATTCTATTATGTGACTTCTGACCATAAGTCGCGGCGTCGTGTTTTATTAGTGTTATATAATTTGTTCAATGTAGTCATAAATAAATTTACTCTGTGTATTTCCATACCATCATTTTAAACCCAAAGGCCAGTGTAAATATATTCAATGAAAGTCATGCAAATCCCATTTAAACATCACCTAACTCTCTGTTGTTGAGATATCGTGTGGACAGTTATACAGAAAAATACATATATACAGGCAGAAAGTTAAATCCAGCCCTAGGATGAATAGACTTCGCTAAAGCTCAGCAAATAACCCATTAAATATAATGACATTTTTTCCACTAACACAGTGGAAGACCACAGTTTATTTAAATTGTCAAAGTAAACTATAACATTTCTTAGGAAATGCAACGATAAAAATAACAAACTTAAATAAAAGATCGCGCGGATATTTTCTAAGTTAAGCTCTCATAAACAGCAGAAAACTCAGAGATAAACCTAACAGTTCCGATGAATGCACAGTTTTTGCACGGAAAATTAAGCCAATAGCTCTCCCCGCTTGATTACTCGCCCGCCCGTGTTCTCCCAAGTAATTTTTCATCCCTCCAACTTTTGTTACTTCCTTTCATTATCTAAAGGTTACAAGTCCAATATTAAGATGTCAATACGTTTCATTCACTTCTTTTAGTAACGAATTCAGCTTCATAAAAGTAAACTTCCTGTGGAATTAAAATTTTCTCTATCCTATTAAGTCTTTGTATGCTAATGTAAGTAAACATCAAGTATGCAATGCTCGATCAGCACTGTAATGCTGATATAAAAGGGACAATTAATTACTATCTAACTTTAACTAAAAGTATACAGCCTGTTATAAGACCAGACTTAGTTGTATTTTGAAAGAAGTCGGATTCTCAAACCAGTGTACGAATATATTTTGTTTTTCTCAGGCAATAAGTCGAAAACAACTATGGGACAAAAATACTAAGACCAAAGTAAATTACAATGACCATAAATATACACTTCTTTATCATGGCAACAATGCAAATGAAAAATAGGTGTCGTAAATAAATTTTAATCGAACTACTTTGGCAAAGTGTGAAACTGCTTTTATTTTTGATCTAAAATGAGATTGTGTTATGACGTGTGTTATTGTGTGTGACGCAGTGATAAATAATTTATAGAATCAAACTACTTTTGAATTACTTATATTTAATAAGGTGGAAATTATTTTGACCTTATATTTGAAACAATGTAGGAGTATGCCACACCACATGTTGCAAAACAGGCTTCTCTGAGATTGAATACAAACTTCAAAGTTAAGCATGGTATATATTGCAAGATATCTTAGTACACTATACATTCAAATTTGTATTCGTTGGGTTTCAAACCAATGACTAAACACAAGTTCTGATAAGCTGCATAGGGTACTAGAACGCAAGAGTGCGTTAAAATTAATCTTGCCACCGAATTTTAACATTAATTTTCCAGTTTATTTTCTTATTTTTACTCTACGAATAAGAACTTCACGCACTAAAATTACATTTGTTTGTGGTCATTTAGTTTTAAAAAGCATTGTTCCGTTATTTTCTTGTTACCATCATGGGGTATCCGTAAGAACAGTATAAAAATATTTGTCGTTCTCAGCCAAACCCCATTTAGTAATATCATTAAATACATTTTTTCATTGGTATTAGTGTTACCTACAAAGAAATGAATCCCCTGGAAATATTTCAAAGCTATGCCAGTTAATTTCGATATATCATGTTGAAATTTATACAGAATGACTGACGGTGAGACCGAAATAAATTCTATACAGCCAAATAATATAGCTAAATACGTTAAAATATAAAAAAAAATAATTTTATTCAAATCCAACATTTGCTAAGGAACGTGTTGTCATCACAGTAACATCTCTCTAGGGCTAAACCAATGAGAACGTTTTGAAAAGTTTTGTTCTATTCTAACTAACTACGAGTCTCTGCCTAATAACTATGTTGAGATAATCCAGCAACAATTAATTTTTTATGTTAACGTAATACTTTAGAGTATTAATAATTAGTTGATATTTTTTCGCTCATATTTAAACCATGTCATATCGCCAAAAATATGTTCATTGATATTCAATTAAGATTAATGAACTATTGTACAAGCAATTTTATGAGTAACTAGCAGTTTCCCGCGGCTTTGCACGCTTTTCGTAAGCTTTGCCCGTGTATATGAACTTCTGGTTCAATTGAATTATATTTACAACGCCGATGTAGAGTTTGCCTTGTTGCCAGGATCAAGAAAATCTGTTTATGTTTATAGCCATTGTGCACGTACATGTACTTTATTATAAAGTGGTCTAACACTCAAACTTTAAGTTCAATCAGAAATGTATCTTAAAGACAAATATACATGATAACTTAGCGCCTTCAAATAGTGTTTGGCTATGTAATATACGTAAACTGTCTCGTAATTGCAGTTTATAGTGTGCAGGCGCTTTTAAACCTTTTGTCTTTTAAAGGCGCCGCTTGGTGGTTGGTTACATCTCTGGGCATAGCTTATAAACCTTCTCCGTGTAAAAATACGTATACATACAAATTTTTATAATGGTCTGTCTAATACTTTGCGATTCCATAAAGTACAAACACACAAACATTCTGTTATATATATATATATATATATATATATATATATATATATATATATATATACATATATCTTTTATTTCTTTTATTTTTTGGAAGAGATTATTCAGCAAACCTGTAACTCTACTTCAAAATTTATAAAAATAAATATAAATTCACGACTAAAAAAAGGAGTTAAACATACAATACTAACATAAAACAATGCTTCGGTACTGTAATTTTATTACATTCCTTAATGAATATATAAATATTATAATAGCACGCTTTTTTATGTTACCACAAAACTTTAATATCATGTAATTTATATTATTGTTACTATTATCATTACTAAGGCTACAAACAATTACACGTATTATCATGAGGTCTAAGTCGTCGTCAATAGAAAAGGAAGTTTTTAAAGTAATAAGGTAGAGTTTTTAAGTAGCGAGATAAACTTGGTTTGTTTATTCTACTTCCATTTTGTATTAAATTATTTACAACTTTAATGGAAAAACGAAAAGTTTACTTGTCAATTTAATTAAAGAAATGCTGAGCTTGTTTTATTTGAAGTCCAAAACACATTCTCGTTGTATAGAACAGGAGTAGTTGGTGTCAGAGTGAAGTATTGTCCAATTACCCTTTGCTATATGACGGCGAGGCGCTCATATCCGGTCAGTTTATTAGCGATAACATGACTAAGGCGGGGACTAGAGAGTAATATCAATAACAGAAAATAAATATCTGTTATCCGGCTAGTAGTTAATACTAGTGTTGAGCTAACACTTCAATTTGTCTAATTTTCAATTGTAATAAAGTGTAAAAGTTTTGTATGCGTAATGTAATTGTAATACTAGGCTATACAATATTTGTTTACATCAATAACATGCTTTTACATTGTGAGCCTCTTCTTGTATTAAAACTTCTAACGCAGTGAAAATATATTTTATTTGAATACATTTTGTATAAAATAAAATAAAGTGTAACTACTACTTTATATAACTATATTTTCACTAATAAGTCCAAACCGTGTCCCTTGAAACAAGATAAAACGAAGCAACTTTCGCACAACTACTGGGATAGTAACTGAATTGCTCCGTATTATTGGCGAAAGATTTCTCCTCCTAGTTTCAACTATTGTGACCTCTGTCCGTGTTCTGTACACTATTGACCTGATCAAGGTTGCTTTTAGGAATTAATCCATTAGGTCCCGATATGGTTTCAAACCGAAAATGCAAGAAGGTGGAGATTACATCTAGGTCTAAGGATGAGTAGGCTGGTTCTGCAATCACATTCCACCAGGGTAGCGTCTGAACTCTCCGTGTGACGGCCAGTGTCTTCTCTAGTATTGGGTCTGATTAAGGAATATAGGCAGTCACAGAAACTACTTAAGAGGATAGTGTTAGATGTTGCAACCTACACAATAAAAATGGGTTAATTGTGGTGAATGTTAAAAATCAACTCGTTTATCATAACGTTGATTTCTCAAACTATAGACTTAACGTACTTAGGATCAGATCGTCATACTGATGGTATAGTTTCCTTGCTTCCGTAATAAAATACTCAAGTATCATTTATTGAACTCATTTATAATAAACGTGAACTTCTCCTTATCATCTACCGGTTATAGAGTGATCTTTACGTAATCATCATACTAGGTAAGACAGGTTATGTAACTAACCAAATTACTTTTAAATATAAAATCCTACTTTACTTGTATTACAAGTTTTTATTAACTTATTTATCTATCTCTTATGTAACTCTGTGATGTTCATTTCTTAAAAGACTGTTGGCGAATAGTTTAATTTTGATCAACAAGTGCATTTGTATGCGCATGAAACTTGCAAGTTGGCACAACACTTACCAAAGGTAGGCCCACAGCAGCTTCAGGTTTTGAGGTTACGTCACTTTTTGATGGATAAATAAGCCTATATTTACATTTTGCGAGGGTAAATTGTAACTACTTTTCTTCTAATATTGTTTCCGCTTTTTGAAAACTTTAGTTGATATTCGCGTTGCTACTTACTAAAAACACATAAATGCTGTACAAACAATATCAAAGTAAAACGTTACCAACAGAAAAGAATAAACAAACAAGATTTGACAGCTGACTGATAAAGCTACATAAACAATAAAGCAGACAAATGGGAAGTCACTACCAACACAAGGAAACAAAATTGTAGGGAACGTAACATAAGACTAATAGAGGTATACTATGTTCAGTGCCGAGTGGTGAATAGCCTACTTGGACAACAGTTTTCTTGCATTATATCACTACACAGAAGCAGCTGTAAATAACTAACCACTCATCTGATTGAGCTAATATAAACGTTTAATTATACCTCAATAAATGCATAATACAATTTTATTAAAATATCAAAATCCAAAAATTGTTTAAATTTTAAATTTTTTATGTCCGATCTGCACTTAATAAAAGGTAAAATTTGATACTGGAGCTCCAGAGATCGATTTGTCACAGAAGCTGTTAAGGGAATCTGTCAGAGGCTAATATACTAAGAACCAAAGGTTCACAATGCTTGCAAAGAATATGCCATTTCACAGTTAAAGAATTTGCAGAGGGCGATCGTACATTGTTTTGGCCATCCCTGTTAAAGATGGTGCTAAAAATGAAGGCTTCTAGAAAAATTGAAAAGGGGCGAATCTAAATGCCAATTGGCCAAGAGAATTTAACAGTTAAATTTCACAGTCTTATCACACTCGGTTACTTATAATACCTACTTGGTATTTACATGTCTATAACAACTTAGTTTATAATTCAATAAAACATGTGTCATTTCCTCTTAACTTGCAGGTATTCGTTGCACTAGCTGGAGGTTTAATACTTTGAATAATTTCGAACCATTCCACCTGAGTGAAGTTATACCATAACTATTCAATAATAATTAAAACTGATAATAAAGTTCTACTATTTGAAATATTTTCTGCCAAATTAAGTGTAAACCCTTTAACGAAAGACCGCTACTGGGTATCCTCGTGTAAAAGCGCATCACTTGACAAAGTGATGGCGGAGTGAGGTTTGTAAATGTCATGGTAACCTAGAGCTTCGTTATCACAGTGTCACTGGTTAAACCTGAGGTTTTAAATTAGTATAACTTAAAATACTTTATCGAATTTTGCTTCCAAAATCAGTATGTATTTAATGTCGAAAATTGTATAACATTATCTCAAAGAATAAATTATTCGATCATAACACAGAAGGTGATAGCTAATTTTCATTGTATACATAAACAAACAGATTTTTATTGAAATTTATTGTGAAATTTTCTGTAATAAATAAGTAAAACATTATATTCACTAGTTCTGATGGCGGTCAAAATGAGAAGGTTATCAAAAGGGTTTAAAACATGAAATTATTATATTGTAACAACACATTAGCTTAACACATTTAAAATCACCCTTTAGATACCAAAATGTTATATCCGCATCAGCTAACCATAGATAATGAGAATAAAATGGGGAGTACACCGTAAATTCCTCAATAGATATCATAATTGTTAGTTAAATACCAGTCTCACTAAAACTTATCGTTTAATACACATACAGGTGTATATTTCTACGATTTAGAACTGATACTATTTTGTTTATTTTATTCCTATAGTTTAGTATTCAAGATATAACGGTATGAAAACGTTTTTTGGATAGTAATGAAAGTATAATATATAAACCCACATAACATATTGTATACTAATACTATACCAATACTCTTGTGGAAAAGAGAGAATTTGTTTAGTTTACCATTTGATAAATATAAATTTTCTTAATTAAAGGAGTAACACTCCAAATTGTCTTTTAGCAATTCCCATTTGTTATATAATTGGTTATTTTATATCTTATCAATAATATTATTTTTAAATTTAATTTTTTATGTCCGAATAGGTTTCTGCTTTTATTACTACTCTGCGAGTGTTGAAACAATACTTACGATTGTGTATTAATTAAACAATAAACCTATATAAACTATCCAAAAGACGAACGCTAAAATAGAAAAAAATATGCATAGTATAAGTGGCTCTCAATTCAATCACAGATACCGCATTCTTTAGGCACCAAAGATGTTTGTTTGAGCGCCTTTATACGAGTAAGTATAATTCACTTTAGACAGTTGATAGGAATTTAACCGTATGATGTTCTCACTCAAAGCGCTTTATAGTTTACCTTTTGATTCTTTCAGTAAATTTATGTGATAACAAGAAATTTTATTTGTTTGAATGTAATTTTAAAATTACTATTTGATCTTAAGAAACCAAACAAGGCTTATTGAATGTCTAACATAAAAAGATTCTACAGCCCTTGAGTTGATATTTATTATTATCTGAAATCAATGTAGCTTTAATAATAATCAACGTAAAAATATAATCAATGTAGCTTCGGATTTAATAATAATCAATAGTGCCAAACACACCAAAGGTACTGTTAAATACTGGGTTGTGTCGAAATATATATTTAGGCGTCAAGACCACACGTCAAATTTCTTTATGACATGAAAAAAGTAATGATTGTCATCACCTTTGGAACTTTTTATGGTAAGATTTATGTGTAGACGTGATTTACCACCCTCACTGACAGACACTTAAGTAATTAAAGAATTCTTCTAAAATTATAAAACATCCTTGATTGCGACTGGTTTTTGAAAGTGCGAACTAACTTATAAACAGTCTACATCTCTATTGACTATTGCATGTCAATATATTTTTCCATTTGCCTTAAAATAGAACTAGAATAATTAGCGTAAAAAGTTTTATATAATTTTTTTTAACCTATAATAATAAAATGTATGTAAATGATAAACAGTATTTACAGAAAATATATAGAAAAAAGATAATTTACAATGTGTGACACATATTGCATGTATCAAAGAGAATGAGCAATTTATGGTTACCAGAACACTACTCTATATCAAAAGAGACAAACCAAGTACGATTCCTCTAAGGCGAGTCTCGAATCTGTTCGGAGAATTCTAACATCATAATTTAAATGCAAAAGTAAAATTAAATTAAAACAAATGCAAATTTAGTATAAAAAATAGACATAAAATTAAAAATGTTTAATAGTTTTGATTAGGCTTTACCTAATGAATAGCTTTTTGTATTGATAACATAATCCACGTACAACAAAACTACAATAAAAGAATAGTGGTTCAGAGTCTAATAAAAACAATCATGATTGCAAGAAATACACTAAATTTTTCTAAATAAGAATACAAACATACAGCGTCAAAATATAGAATAATTATAAATATTGATAAAGAACGCTAACAGACGATAAATATGATTTTTAAAAGCAGAACATGTGCATGTAATAATGATACATAAATGAATCCTGGGAAAAAATGTTTAACGTGTATTTTTAACATTGTATTTTTCAATATCATTGACTATAAACAACTATCTATTCAATGATTTACCTAACGAATGAATGGTTGTGTGATTGGTTACCTTTTAAATAAGGTGGAATACGGTTAAACATTCGTAGTCCTACAAAACTTATTTTTGTAGTAACATAAAATTGGTACACCACTTTTCAATTACTTCAGCAGCAACAATAATCGCCAAAAACGTTGACCGGAGTATGCACAGTTGACTAAAAAATTTGTAAAATTATATTACAGCAGATTAGTTACCTGCAGTTTCAGAGCTTACTTGTAACCATCCTGAACTTCGCTAAAATTGAATTAAACCAGAAATATGCAATAACTTTTATTGAAACCATGCACTAATTGATCAGTATTGACTAAATAATAGTAAATTTGCTAAACATTAGTGTATCGTTAAAATGGGCTCACTGAAAAAAAAAGATATGGTTTATTAATTTTATATATTTAACAGTTTTATGTGATGCGGCAAAACTCTTTGCAGTGTTTGATTGAATGTATTCATGTAAAAACGTTCTTACAAGTCTCTGTCCCTGCATCAATCCATCTTAAATTACAATTTATTGCCAGTCCTATGTTTTAACCTTTACACAATTAGGTAATACAGTTCCGTCTACAGTAACGTCACGCAGAGATTATAAAATCGATCAAAGTTTGGTGATGAGACATCACATTCGGTTTAGTTTTCTACGTGGTTTAGTTTAAGTCTGTTTCTTAGTCGAGTCCAGCACATCTTTGATTGGCCCGAGAACCCAATAACAAAAATGATTGATTTGGAATATGTAATAAAGCAACAAATTAAAAGTCTGTAGTAAGTTATATTAGTACTTTTATTTCATTTACAGTGCTAAAACGTTAGTACTAACCTTTCTAGTAATGGTTTAGACAAACAGGTTGCCCAGTCGATTTAGAACTTATAAGCAGAGACATGCATTATTCTCATATTGCAAAAAGATTCATTCTATTTAGTAATGAGACAAAAGTTTAATTATTATTTTTTCAGTAGAATGTACACCATTTAAAGTTGACAATTAAATATAATTTGCATCTCCCTTACTTTTTATTTCAATTGGATATTTTTATATATTTTACAGATGTAGAGAAGCTCTGTTGTAGGTTTTAGTAACCAATCCGAACGAATAAAAATATATAGACTATATTTTATTGCCAAACTTTATAACACTGTATTTAAAGTAATTGAGTTTTAACAATTTAACATGAATTAGTAAGCCAATTCTCATTTAGCCAGCTAGCACATACTAGTTTCAATTAATGTTTAATATTTAGCCTTCTAATACGCTAAAGAGATTGCTTTAAACAATAAGTGAGGAAAATACTTCTCACAAGCAGCTGTATAACTTTTGATCAACTATGTAAAAGAGTTACAAAATCAATTATTGGAGTATAATAATTGATCACCTATTCTGTCTGGATGCTTTTGTTACAGAGAGGATTAATAACAGTAAACACTAAGATTAATCACTTCCCTATAATAAAAACGAAAGGAAATTCGTAAACAATTACACGTCTTATATAATGCAAAAGAAATTGAATGAAATAATAAACCAATATAACAATTCTCATTAAAAATAGGAATGTAAAAATGCTTTGGGTAAGACGAAATAGTGAGAGCGGGAAATGATGACTAAATATTAAAATTACTCAGCCATGTGAGTCCTGGTCCTGGTGCTGCCCCTGGCCATCGCATCGTGTTACTTGTAGTACTTTTCTGAGTGCTGAGTTAATGGACCAATAAAGAAGTTGTGATTGATCAAATTAATATTTTACTTTATATCATTGTTTCCTATACATGTTTTTGTGCGATGAAATCAAAGTGGCAGCCACTGACAAACAAGATTTGTCTACGCAATTAAAAATGATGAAATATCAAAGTGTGAAGACACATTCAAGAAACTTGGTGATTAAAAACGAATTCACTTAATGAATTTTATTGCTTTTACACACCAAAAAGACGTGTTTATTAAGGTCACGAAAAATGTTAAATGTGTTAAGTGTTGAGACAGTAACTATTATTGTTAAAAATCGAGAAGTTTACTTTAGCAGACAATATGTTTGTATGACCCCTGTCTGGATATACAGTGTTTCCTGTCTTAAAAGTGAAATACGCAGACTAGTAAACAAATGTATCCTAATACCCGTTGGTTTAGTTATATTAGGTTGGATATATCAATGCGAGGAAGTTATAGAAGCATTGTGAGGGTTCTCCACGTGTATTTTATTTCCGCTTGAATGACGTTAATGATTTCCTCATTATAATGATATTTACTTGATTTTGAATAAGAGTAAATTATGTTAAGCCTGTTATCTAAAGTAACAATTAGAGTTATACTTTTTAACATGTGTCGTACACAATCAATAGAAGAAACGATTTATCTATTCCAGTAGTGTAGCAGAACCACATAACTGACAAAAAATTTCCAATCCCGAACTTAATTACAAGAAATTGAGCATATTTAAAGTATAAGATGCTAAATCCAAATCCCTAATAATTTTTTTACGTTTTTCATAATTACAAACCCACATATAAAATATGTATATACAAAACAACAATGTGTTATATTCAATGACCGATAAAGTTGATACCTAATTTTTTAAATTAAGTTATAAAAAAACTAATTTTAATGGAAAATATTTTAAAAAATGAAAATATTCTCAGTAATTTATATAAAACAAAGAACCATTTCAGTCACAAAATGCCTCCAAAATTATACGAAACAAAATAACCTGTCATTTAAAATATGATCACGAAAGTTCTCCAAAGCAATTTATTATATTTTACCATACGAGTATAAGATAACTAAACAATTGGTTATAGTGAAATTAAGTATATAATGATGAAGATCTAACGATATTAAACGTTCCTATAACTGTATCACTTCAATTAGCTATTTCGTCTCACTTGTAAGGGCTCACTTCCCAAACACCTGGAAGGATGCCAAGGTAATCATGATACCCAAGCCCGGCAAGGACCCTCTCTTCCCGGAGAACCACAGGCCGATCTCCCTCCTGCTCCCTGTGCTCTCCAAGATTCTGGAGAAGATCGTCTTGGCGAGATTCCCTGAGGAGTTTCTTCACGTCTAACAGGACAGAGCAATTCGGCTTCCGCACCAGTAGTAGTATATATCAATGATTTACTTTCTACAAATCCTTCAAGATTAGGATGTTTTCAACGAATTATTTGTTCAAGGGGATTTCATAGATCAGCGCCATACTCTGTGATCCCTACTATTTTTTTCCTTACAAAAACAATAACCAAGGCTATATACATTAAAACTTTTTGAAATTGTGCGTAGCAAGATTTTATTTACAACAAAACTGATACTGTACTTAATTACTTAAGTCAATTAATTACTTAATTTACACAAAAATGGTCTCGAATTTTGACATCAAATTTAATTATGTTGATATAAAATATAAGAAAATTGTAATAATATATACTTTTGTGGCCTCATAAAAAACTTTTAAGAAAAGTATAAATCTGAAAATTCCTCTTCTCGATTTCAATCTAAAACGGACACTATTAAATAGCCGTTCATAAATGCTTTACAAGCCAAAAAGTTATTAAGTATTTATCATTAGATTATAAATTAAAAAAAGAAGTAGCCCAAATATAAATGTACAAAGATCGAATATCTCGCCCAGCAAGGAAGGATAAAGGTTTTTTATGCTTTAAAATAACCTTAGTTTTTGAAAATGCACCTAAATGTAGTACTCGTGTTTTTTATGTTATTACCACAAGTAATTAATACTTAAGTATTGCATCATACCAATATTTTAGTCAATAAATGCATTGCGTTGTTCGTTGTGCTCTTAGATGTACACATAAATGCTAGGATATGTATCATTCCACTATATATTCTGACCTATTATCCATATATGGCGTTTACGTGTATCGCGTGTGCATTATAAACTGTCTTGCTACCTTATTTCTTAAATAAAAATGTTTAAACAACTTCCTTTAATTGGTTCATTTAATCATATAATTAATTTATAATTTGGAGTCTACTTTTTAACAACTATATTAGGTTATAACTATACAAAAATGTAATAATTTATATAAATTGTTTAAATCATAATTTGAGATATTATAACTCATTTATGAAACTTCCATTCTTTGAAGGTTTCGTGAGGAATTCATTACTAGCGTATTATTACAAAACAGTAAATAGGATTTTCTAACAATGTTATACCTAATACGCTTCCCATCATATGTAATTAATAATATCTCCGGTGTCTAAACTCTACTTTGAGGTATTACATTTATTATGAGGCACGATAGTTTTATTAATTCATAAGGAGTTTTATTTGATATTGTATGATTATGATTCGACGTACAGTATTATCTAACAATGCGATTTTATTGCCTATTTAGACATTTGCCTATTAAATACGTTTTTGTGTAAATGTCCAAAAAGCTAAATATAAGGATATAATAAGATATAATATGCAAATTGGTTCCATATGTTATTGGTGCCATCTATATAAATACTATATTATCATACTTGACAATAATATTTTTATCCTAACACATTTGATTTATTTACTGAAATAAAAAGAAATTGTAATAAATTGCGTTGTGTCAAATGGTTAACAGTGAAATGCTACATTGTTAATTTTAAATTTAACAATTTATACATTGTGAAGTTTTAAAAATGAAATAAAAATTTTCAATAATTGTTTGGGGATTACTTTTTAATACAAATGCGCATGTTTTCTTTGTACCTAAGTAATGGACATATCAAACTTAGTTAAATCTGTCCGGTAAGTTTCACGTGAATATTAAACATCAAAAATGTTCCATTTATAATATAAACTTAAATATGATTGATTATTCATAAATTATATTTATGTTATTTGCTGGTTTTTGTAACTTAAACGTACATATTATAGAATAATTAACAAAAGTATAAAATTTTATGACAAATGGTGTCCCTGAATATTGTGTGTAAACAATAATAATGTAGCAAATAAATCATAACTGATTCGGGGGACAATCCTCAATAAAATGTTTATAATTATGTTTTATTCACACGTTTGCCTCCTAAAATGTATGTGATGGGGTAATCAGATAACAAGCGTTCAGTTTAGTGTTGGTAGTAGTCGTGACGTCAGCAATAAAAAGCGACAGGTGAGACGTAAGCAGCAGTTTACATGAAATATTATCTTATAATCCATGGAAACCTCACAGCATTTAAATAATTAAATATTTTAAATAATTATAAAGTGTTATGTCGCCTCAGTTTTCAACTTTGTTCAATTCACAACAAGCCCCGGAAAATACCACTAGGAAAACGGCGGGACAGCCAGAAGCAGGACCAGGATCAGGATTTACTTGGAAGAGTTACTTTCATTCTTTATTAATCAAAGTTATTTTACTCCCTATCTCTAGTTACCCAAAGGAATTCTTGTCCTATTCTAAAAGACTATTAATCACAGCTCAAAGCACTGGAACCGTTCATCGGTATTGCTAACAGTAATACAAATTAAATATAGTTAACACAATTCCATTTTTATGTTTCGTGTAAAAGCCACTAATTTGTGTTTGTTGTTGTGTATAATCCTCTCAGTACTCATAGAGTACAGAGAGAATCAGTTATCATTATTTCATTGCAGATACACTCCTCCAAATATTATGGGAATTTTCAAATAGTTTTTATTAATAATATTTATATATCCGTTTATGAGAAACATTTTTTAACTTTTACAGTTTTATGGAAATCTTTTTAGAATTTCTAGAAAGCAAAAATATTTGTAATGAAGAGAAAATTAGTTAATTATTTTAATTTATTATTTTAAAACGATAACATGTTTTTCATTAGTAAAAGTTAATAATTTAAATTTAGTTCAAAAAACTTTTGCACATACATATGTACTAGAAGTTTGAACTTATTCTATTAGTTACTGAAATTCACGCCAGATCTCTCTTCCACAGTAAAAGAGGAAATTAAGTGTCTATTAAAATTTATACTGTGTTAACAATGTCTAATTAAATTCCAATTTTACATTTAAATATTGAATTTTATCTGTATACCAAATAATAATTTAATATATGCTTCATGATTAAATATAAATATATCGTTTTGGAGAATAATGCTTGAGCTAAAATCGAGGGGGGGGCTGCTGGATTCAACCATTGCCTGAATAACCGAATCACACCGAATAGAAATATTTTGCTTTGTCGGTAAATACATGTTTTATATATTTACCTAAAAAAAATGTTTAACACATATGTTGTAATATTTTTTATTAAAGCACGGCTTACAGACTTTTGAAATTTGTTCACTGTGATTTATATTGGAAGTAAGATGGACAGATCATTTTGATATCCAATTGTTGTTAAATCGGTAGTAGGGAAGTTGTGATCAGAAGTACAGTTTCAGACAGATAGAGTTAGAGAGAGTGAGATGGAGACACAGTGGGAAAGGTTTAGACTCAGTGGGGTTCCTCGCTCTGAGTTGGCATGTTACTTATGTTACGTCTTTTGGTTTGAAATCTAAAGTACGAGAAATAACAATCTCGGATCACACTCACATTGCTCTAAACAATTTGTGGGATCTCCTTAGCAGAAATTTCTCTTATTCATAAAGCTGATTGTATTTACACATTCCTGTAGTTTGTGATAATGCAAAGTGCAGACAATAATAATTTATAATAATACGACATAAATAAAAAATGTTTTAGGACCATTTCGCATGGAGAATCAGTGAATTTGCACTAGATATAATATAATATAATTATTTCACATAGGAAATTTGTCAGAAGTAAGATTGGTTTTTTATAGTTGTCATAATCTTACATTTAAGTGTTCTGTAGAAACATTCTTGTGTATTTTAAAGACTTACATGAACATTCCAATTTTCATACTATAAAAAAATCTACACTCTTTCTTTTTCTTTAATTAATGGATTGGCAATTTACTCAGCTGGAAATCGGTTGTAACATCGTTACTTTTTCCGCCCTGTAAACAATAACATAGTGCAATAAGTCAATCAATAATTATATAATGTCAGTTATTCACAAACGGGTTTTTGTTACTTTACATGCAGGAACTTATTGATTATTGTAGTGTAAGTATTTAAGAGTTATGGTTAGCAGTAAGCATTATTAAGTAGAAAAAGTGTAAACAACTAGGCTTATGGCTTAAAAAGAATCTTATAAAAGCTGCGGAAAAGATCGAAAACTGTTTGTTGAAAGCTAAAAAAGCTTAAAAACCTGAATAAATAAAACTTAGGAACCTAAGGACGCTCATATGAAAATGATTGGAGGTCATATTTGAAAAAGTGAACATTTTCTCTCTTGGAACGCAATAAACTGTTAGGAAACTGTTTTTTCAGGTGCAGTACACCTGATGCTGTTCTGGTGTTTTCTTAATTTTTAGTACATTTTTGTTTTTATTTGATTAAAATTTTTTTATCTATTATAAGGTGGATCTAACACTTTTTTGACATTTAATAACATTACTTTCTTGTATACTGCTAAAGATAATTTAAAATGTTCACCATGGAAGCCAAACTAAAGTTTAAAAAATTGTTTTCTTAAATCTAAAATAATTTTAAAATTCCAAATATATTATTAAATTTTTAAAATACTACTGTACTATACTAGGAAAGAACTGAGTTGCAAAATGTTTGAATTTCACCTCATCTAATGTTTTGGAAAATTGTCACTAAGCAAACATAACAACAATGGGATTTATAGTCTCCTGACTTTACACATGAGTGTTAAAAAACTACAGATTACAGCTCAGTATTAGAACATAATCTGAAAGTAAAGATCTGTTCAACTAATTATAAAACTTTGACGAAAAAGCGTTTAAAAATATTTCAAGTTGAAGTTTTTGAGTCACGTGATTTGTAGACTGTCACACATACGACCCTTTTATATGGATTATTGTAGCCTTGTATCTTCTTCGTGGAGGGAGAGGATCAAGCACAGGCTAAAATATTTTATACAAGTCAATTAATAAATGTTCCTAAGTTAATATCAATAAGTATGTTACAGCTTAGTTTTTCTGCTGTAAGCTCTTTACTTTTAATACCTATGATATTCCTTTCTCTTATTTAATTCTTTAGGTTGTATTGTACGTGAGGTCCATGACGTCATATTCTTAGGAGACATTTGTATCTTAAATACTATGTATGCAACGTGTATTCTCTATTCTTCATTGTTAATTTGTTTCATTTTTACCTATCCTATACTATGTTATAAGTGATTAATGTAGTAATACATGAGTGTCTTTTAACCCATACGTACTCTAATTATCTACAAATAAAATTTGAATTAGTTTGAACCTCGTTGAGTCTCATTAGTTGGATGATAACGAAGTAAACGAGAAACGAGAATCGGAGACTTGACAAACAACTCCTCTTGGGCACTCGTGTATATTGGAATAATCTTTCATTGCTTTTATTGATCCAGCTGGCTCAAACGTTCAGAATATTTGAATATTATAGTATCAAAACTGTCATTTTAATAAACACAAATAAACATGAAAACCTTTCCTTACTAGTGGTAATAACTTAGGTATTCTTACGTACGTCCTTCATGGGTACTACTAATTGTATTTTACAGTCATAGAATATTTAGGATTTTTAAGGCAAGGGATCCTGGATTGACTTCTGCTGAGATGATAAATGTAAATTGTGTCTCATTTTAGCAGACAAAGGGCTAAGGTACACCTAATCTTGGTAACAAGAGCTTAAGGTTGACTAAAGAACATCCACTAGGAAGGCTCTGGCAATAAGAGGACCGCTCTGCTGTCACCCATCGAAGCAGCAGTCACAATCGACGGTCCTTGTCTCTGTTATCTTGCGATAACCATCGTAACCTCTACACTGTGCTATTAGCAAAAGAAACCATCCCTTGGTACAATCACAATGATGGACATTAGATCATGTATACCGATTTTATAAAAAACTGAAAAAATTCTCCGATTATGCATCAAAAACTATCAGGGAAAGTGCTTTTCAAACATGTTTAGGTATGTAATAACTTTTAACAATAGAATTAACTTCCTACCAAAAGTTTAACGCACTTACGGACAGACAGACAAATGAATACTGGGCTTTACAAAGGATCTGGCAGGTTAGTGTTAAATAAAATATAATAAACTTTATATATCATTTAAAATAAAGAATAGTGATTTGAATATTATATGAATAGTGATATCGGCCAATATTTATTTCTATTCCTCGTTAAATGCAAAAATTAGTACTATTCCTCAGGGCGCTTCAAAAAATAGATGAGGTTTTTTTATTGGCTGGGACTCCCACACTTCTGCCTGATCACTCTACAATACTTAATACATTCACATCCTTTCCCAAAAAATCAATAATATACAATCATTAATAATATAGACCTTATTTACAAAAATAAATAAAAGGCCTATAACATAAACAAACAAACAATGTATTTTTTCTGTAGTGAGTATAACTCATTGAGTAAGTAAGCTAATTAGATCACTCGTATTTCCTGTTGTGCCACCATCCTATTTCTGCCGTGCTGCTTGTTCTCAGTGGTAGATATACTTAGATAAATGACTTGAAGGGCTGGGAGAGATATTTTCTCTCAGTCTGTTTGCATGACCACAAGATTATATCGAAAAAGAACCGAATAATAGGACTGGATATTGATCATAAAGCTAGATTTCTACATAAGGAAAAATTAAGTTCGATAATAGTACATGTCACTGCATGGGATTTGGCTGAGCGTTTAGTGAATTTTTTTTACATTGGTCTTATTGGAACCATGATATTAACGGTAAAATACCGTGATAAATACATTTTTAAACAAACTCGATTCAACCATAAATGATTAAAGCATTTTACATTTCAACACATGAAACACTAATCCATACAATATCTTTAATAGGAACTTTCATTACTTGAACACAGATATGAAACGATGTATAATTACAAAACACTGAATATATCATGTTTTAAAATATGTCAATAAAGATTTCATATTTAGGACTTCAAATTTTGAATGAAACTTCATTTTTACAAGAACTTAATTTATTTTCCGGTACAAAATGAACCGTTCATAAACGGTCTAAGTGGCAATACTTTACTCCTAGTTGGATGTATTGCTCATAGCAAAGAAACAGAGGGTTTTGGAGGTGATCCCAATAGTATGAACCTAGATTTCTAATTTCTCAGGACTTTGTAACAAACGCTATAAGTTGTGAGAACTATATTCGTCGGCTCCATACTGAATTGTACAATAAATAAATAAATATATAAATATATATATATATATATATATATATATATATATATATTATACAGGGTGTATATTATGTCTGGAAACACCCAAATATATCCTTTAATAATTTAAATATAAATTTGATACCTCTTACAATCGTGATAGAGATTGGGCATCTACTTTTTGGAACAATGTTTTGTTATGTCCACACCAACGGGGGACGTCCTGCCGAGGGTATCGTGAATATTCTTAATGGAAGCCTATACCTTGTGATACATAATTTTAAAAGGTAATAGCTTACTGAATTGAATGCCACAAACCGCATCTCAAGGGAATTATTCTATCAGAAAAATAGAGCATTTTTTAGTATTGAAAATTTACTGATGTTCACCAATGTAATTTTAAACATGGTTTCTTACCACAAAAATGTGTTACACTAATTTTTTAGCATTTTTTAAAATGTTCAATTAAATAAAACAAAAAATTTCATTTTAAGTGGTTCTATTAGCACAAATTTGCCAGTTTTTTATTACAGTACAATTATGGAAATACTTATGTTATTGATTTCTTATTATAAATAAAAAAATAATGTATGCTGTTAGAAAAGTCTTACAACAAACGTTTTTTTACCTGCAATTTGGTGTGTCAAGAGCAATTTTGTTCGAACTGTGTTCCTTCTACGGTTTGACAATGAGCCAATCTTGTGTAAAATGATTCGACAGAGTTGCCTAACATTTCTTCAGTTATCAAAGCAATCTCCTCTATAATCCTGTTTTCTTAGGTCTTCCAAATTATGAGGCTTTCTTCTTATAAACATTGGATTTTAAATGACCCCAATAGGAAATAATCGATTGGTGACAAAATCCGGAGATCTTGGAGGCCATTTCGATTTCTCCTCTTCGGCCAATCCATTTATGAGGAAACCTTAAATCCAAATACTCTCTTTACCTGTCTCCCATAATGGGGTGGAGCACCATCCTGCTGAAACCATACATTATCAAAGTATTCTCCTGATGCAATTTGAATAGCTGGGATTATTTCATTTTTGGAGCATATTGTAGTAAAGTTCGGCATTTAAATTTTCCATTGATGAAAAAAGGGTCCAACAATTTTTGTTACCTAAAATTCCACACCATACGTTCAGTTTTTGTTGTTGCTGTGAATGGGACTTCAGTAATCCAATGTGGGTTTTCACTAGCCCAGTAAACGGCAATTGTGCCTGTTAACATTGCCATTTAGGAAAAAAGTTTGCCTCATCAGAAAATAGTATGCTTGGTCATAAAATCTCTATTGTCATCACATTTGCGCATCACAAGTTCACAAAATCTCAACTCTTCTGTCGTAATCATCCTCACTTAACTGTTGGACTAAATGAACTTTAAATGGGTTTTGTATTTATTAATTTTCAAAATCTTACTCACAGACATAGGGTGCATATTCATGTTTGCTGTTGCAGCTTTTCTGAGCGATGTATGTGGGTCTTCAATAAATGTTTGCAAAACATCTAGTGCATGTTTCTTCATCTGTTGCAGATTGTATCCTACCCGACTTTGGCCGATTACGTACACTCCCTGTCATTTCAAAAAACGCTCAATAGTTTTTGATATTGTTTGAAACCAACTTATGGGATTCCTTTCTGGGAAAGTGTCATTAAACAAATTACAAACTTCCCGATAAAATCTTTGACGATCGCCATATCCTCGCATCATCAACAGAGGTAATTCGTTTTCTCTTTCAGACAATTCCATTAAAATGCCCAAATAAAAAACTGAAACTACTGTAATTAGATAACTTGTTGACAGCAATGCTTCAGAGACACTGATTAACTCGACAGGAATGATATGACCTTTGTCCATTTGTAATTTCCCAAGCTTAGACCTGTCTAGTGAAAGCTCCATGCTCAACAAACTGAAACCTGTAGACCAGAATGGATTAATAACACAATAATGTTTCTTCATAGGCTACTGACCTTTGTCTCTTTAAAACCTTCCTGCTGACTGGAAAACACCAAGTACAGATTCATAATTAATCAGAGAAAGTGACTCATAAGTTTTATTCATTGTAATAAAAACTGGTAAATTTGTACTAATGAAACCAGCTTAAAAATAAATTGTTTTATTTTATTTTAATTGAACATTTAAAAAATTGCTAAAAAATTAGTGTAACACATTTTTGTTGCAAGAAACCATGTTAAAATTACATTGTTTGAAACATCAGTAAATTTTTCAATACTAAAAATGCTCTATTTTCTGATAGAACAATTCCCTTGAGATGCGGTTTGTTGGCATTCAATTCAGTAAGCTATTACCTTTAAAAATTATGTATCACAAGGTATAGGCTTCCATTAAGAATATTCACGATAACCCTCGGCAGGACGTCCCCCGTTGGTGTGACATAACAAAACATTGTTCCAAAAAGTAGATGCCCAATCTCTATCACGATTGTAAGAGGTATCAAATTTATATTTAAATTATTAAAGGATATATTTGGGTGTTTCCAGACATAATATACACCCTGTATATATATATATATATATATATATATATATATATATATATATATATATATATAAGCATTTGTGAATACTAATACTGATATAATAGTACATACTCCTACTAATATGTATATCTTTATTTTTTAGTATTTAATATTTTTTCGGGTTATTTTTATCATATATGAAATATTTTCTAGATAGATTTGTATCTACAGAACAAACACTAAAACAAAATATTAATTGATATGCTAAAAAAGTAAAACATTATCTTGCAAGAGAGCTTAAAAGGAGACGGAGAATGAAGTAGTAGAATAATCGACCCTCTGTTGAAAATCGTAGGATTCATTCCATTAAGGACTCACGTTGTCCCAATGGCCCCCGTTCAAATATTATTTGCTTAAATATTAATTTCACGTTCCAATTACACCACAGGACCGTTGGTCCAAACGAACCTATACCTGTAAATAAAAACTACCAGGTTCGTTGGACCAATGACCCTATATTTACAATTTAAAGAAACTAAACAAATAGGCATTGTGCCAACGAGCCAGTGGAGTAATCGAACCTATGTATGTTTGTAAAATGTGGTCGTTGCACCCACGACCCTCTGTTAAAAATTACATTTCTTCTTGAGGTTCGTTGGGCCAAGGATCAGTGGAGTAATCAAAACTGTCCCCAAGTAAATCAAAAGAAGAAAGACGGGGGTTCAGGTCACAACTTGCTCGCTAGATTGTGGTCAATTTACTGTGAAACGCTTCGACATTGGGTTACATAGGGTTGGTCTATCCATGATAAACTCATCGAAAATAATGGAGGCATCGATCAAATCGATAATCACTCCACACACTCCGCACTTCATCGATACTCAACTCACAATTAAACGGATCAAATAGCGTAAAATACAATATACGGGATTGATCAAATCGTGATTCTAAAAACTGTTAAAATTATTTCTTGATTTCTTAAACTCTTAAACAGAAAAGTCGGGATATAGATTTTCCTCTTTCTACAACGAAGTCTTATTTCTCGTTTTTCTCCTCGGCAGCCATTACATTTCCGGCTTATTCCCAGTTTCCCCCCCCCGGTCGGGTGGCCACTCTGTAG